>NC_056747.1:74670923-74743423 GCF_019279795.1 Protopterus annectens | reverse complement strand
CACTGTATCCTTGCAGGGCCTAAACCTTGATATCCACCTTGTAGTATCTTGTGAATGTATGCAGAGCAGCCTGTGTCATAGCTGCAAATATATCATCCAAAGATTCTTCATGGGGGGAGTCAACAAAGTAGCCACCATTCTAGCAAAATGCACTGTAGGAGCCATTGGCAAATGTTCTTGTTATATTTTCAGCAGCAAAACTTAGTGCAGTCTAAAAGTCACCTAGACAGGGGTGACAGTAGGCAGCATTGAACCCATACTGTTGGCACAAGACACAAAAAGTACAATTGTGTACACTTAACATAAATGTAGATGTTCGAGTGTATGCACTGTTGCAGTCATCACCTGTGGGGTATCACTGCTGTGGTAGCCCTCGGCCGGCCCAAATATCAGAGTCAATGTTTTTCTGCATTGGCTGCTGTCGCCTGTAGTCTGACATCAGGTCGTCAGTGCTATGAAGCAAGGCAGCCAACGTCATTACGTCCGTTTTTCTTGCCCTAATACATCAGAAGCATAAGGAAATATGGTAAAGCGGTCCTGGTGGCTAAAAGCCACCGTGAGACTCTTATGTTCCCCTAAGGAAAGAGGGTATAAGGGGGAAGGAGGGAGGGAAACCAGGACTGCAACAGTGAATACACTTGAACATCTACATTTATGGTAAGTGTACACAACTGTACTATGTTCTTCGTGTTTCACTATTGCAGTCATCACCTGTGGGATGATTCCTAAAGCTGAGGAGATGGGTGGGAGGATTAGAGACCTAAGCATGGGTCAGCATGCCCTGCAGAACTGCAGAAGCAAACCCAACCCTAGCCTTAGAGAAAAGAGGTAGGTGGGAATGCTTTGTAAGGGTATGGACAGAGGTCCAGGTGGCAGCTTCCAAGATGTCCCTGGTGGGAACTCCTCTGAGGAATGCTGTGGAAGTGGAGGCTGCCCTAATGGAATGAGTATGAATACACTTGGGGGGGTGGTTTCCCATGTAGTCTGTAGCAGAAATGGATACAGTGTGATATCCATTTGGAAATGGTTTGCTTGGAAATGGGTTTCCCCTCTGCCCCTGGGGGAATGCTGACAAGAAGCTGGTCTGCTTTTCTGAAGGGTTTAGTAGGGTCCAACTAGTATCCGAGCTGTCTGTGCACATCTAGTGAGCACAGAATTCTTTCCCCCTTGTTTTGAGGGTTAGGAAAGAAGGTGGGTAGATGTATGACCTGGTTGAGTGTCACATCAGATACCACCTTGGGCATAAAATGAGGGGTTAAGTCTTCAGGGAGACCCTGTCTGCATGGAAAATGATGAAGGGCTCAAACGGCCATGACTGCCTGAAGTTCTGAAACCCTTCTGACTGAGGTGATGGCTAGTAGGAAAGCAGTCTTCCAGGAGAGCTATCTCAATTCTTCTGAATCAGTAGGTTCGAATGGTGGTAAGGTTAGTTTTTCTACAACATAATTCAGGTCCCAAGCTGGCGTGGGAGGTCTGATATTAGAAGCCCCTCTGAGGAATTGTTTAATCAAAGGATGCGAGAAGAGAGGCTGGTCTGTATCGAAATGAGCTGAAATGGCTGAGGCATGGGTTTTAATAGAAGAGATGGAGAGGCCACTATTTAGTAACACGGCTAGGTAGCCCAGAATAAGAGGGATGGGCAGGTTGTGAGGTACTGCCCCCTCTGGACTGGCTCCAGGAGCAGAATCTTTTCCTTTTCCCTGCGTAAGATTTTCTGGTGCTGGGCCTTCTGGCTTCTGTGATAATGTCTAGGACCCATTTGCTTAACAAGGGCCCCATGTTTGCTTTTAAAGTATTAGCCATACTGACAGTAAGAATCTGCAAGTCTGGGTGCAGCATCCCCCCCCCCACCTGGGTCAAGAGGTCTGAGATCAGGGGAAGCTGCCTGGGAGGCTGTAATGTCAGGCTGCGCAGTAAGGGGTACCAATGCTGCCTGGGCCAGTCTGGAGCAATGAGGATGGCCTTTGGTCTCTCCTCCCTTATCTTAATCAGTAGCTTGGGAATAAGAGGCAGAGGAGGTAATGCCTACACAAAGAGTGAGTTCCAGGGGAAGGTCAAAGCATCCACCTTCCATGCTAGGTGGTGATACTCCCTGGGACAGAATTTCTTCAGCTGGTGGTTGGAGGTGCAAAGCAAAGAGATCCACCTCCAGAGTTCCCCACTCCTGAATGACTTGCAAAAGGATTTTTCTGTGGAGCTGCCATTTGTTGGGGTCCAGGAAGTTTCTGCTTAGGTGGTCTGCCAGGGTATTGTTGATCCCTGGTAGGTATTGGGCAACTAGGTGTAATCCCATGGAGGAGGCTGTCAGCCAGAGGTTCATGGCTAGCCTGCACAGAGGGTAAGATTGGATCCTTCCCCGTTTGTTGATATACCACATTACTGTGATGTTGTTTGTTTTGATAAGGAGAACCCCTGGCGTGAAATGGGGTTTGAAGGATGTCAGAGCCATTTGTACTGCCATCATTTCCTTCTGACTGATGTGTAAGGGAAGGTGCTGGGCATCCCAAAGACCTCGGGTGCACCTGCCTGCTACGTGAGCACCCCAAGCAATGTCCGAGGCGTCGGGGGTGATGGTCTGCCTGGTAGGACGGAGGATGAAGGGAAGACCCTTGTTCTTGGCACAGGCCCCTGCCCACCAGAAAAAACTCTGCCCTTATACAGGGGATCACAGAGGGAGAGAGGTCTCCAGAGGCTGAGTGCTGACACGAAATGTTCTTTAGATACCACTGAAGTTTCTTCATGTGAAGCCTGGCCTGAGGAATTAGAAGGATGCAAGATGTCGTGTACCCCAAGGCTTTCTGGAACTTCCTCGCAGTGAGGTGACTTCTGGAAGCCAGCTGGGTAAAGTAGAGAGACAGGAAGGTCTGCTTTTTTGGGGATAGGAAGGCCATTTGGGATGCTGTGTCCAGCAGTGCTCCCAAGAAAATGATCCTCCTGGAGGGTGTTTGCTTTGATATCTTCTCGTTGATGGTGAACCCTAGAGAAGTTAGGAGGGTTTTGACAAAGATAAGTTACTGGAGCAGCTTTGCTTTGCACTCTGCCTGAATGAGGCAGTCGTCCAGATAAGGGTAAATCTGCATATTTCTCGGTCTGCAAAACGCTATGGGCTAAGCATTTGGTGAATACACTGGGTGCACTAGATAAGCCAAAGGGTAGCGCAGAGAACTGAAAGTGTTGTGAGTCTGCTCTAAAACACAGGAATTTCTTGCAGTATTCCCTTATGGGGATGTGGAGGTAGGTATCATTTAGGTCTAGGGTCACTAGCCTGGCATCTTTTGTTAGCATAGGCAGCAGCTACTGCAAAGTTAGCATTTTGAATTTGGGGACCACCAGGGAGGTGTTCAGAATGGATAGACCCAGGATGGGGCGCCAAGTGCCCTCTTCTCAGGGAACAAGGAATAGTCTGGAGTAAAAGCATTTGCCTGTTTGCTCTGAGGGGGCAGGTTCTACTGCCCTCTGGGATATGAGAGTTTGGACCTGTTTAAATGCCTCTGCTCACTGATTTGTAGGCAAGTCTGGGTACCCTCTTGGAATTGGGTGTTCATTGAAAGAGAATTTGTATCCCTGAAAAATGATCTTTAAGACCCAATGGTCCTTTGTTACGAAACGCCAATTTTCTTTGTAGAGGGAGAGCCTTCCTCCTAGCTTTTGGTGAGTGAAAGGAAGGCAGAGGGGGGAGAGGGAGTCATGGAGAGTTTTTGCCATAGACGGATGGCTTAGAACTCCCTGCTTTTGGGGCGACAGTGGTCCACTGTTTGGTTCTCTGCTGCCCCTGGGATAGGGGCCTGGGTGGTCTGTCCCTGCAGGGCTTACCTTGGCCCTGTCTGCTGGGTGCAGGGAAGGACCAGTGCTTACAGGGAAAGTTCCTGCTGAACCTGGGAGGCTGAACTTGAAAGAAATGTTTTACTGTCTGCATAGATTTTGCTTTGTCTTCCATCTTTTTAAGCACCTCTTCTGCTTTTACTCCAAACAAGCAGTCCTTATCCAGGGGTGCATCAATTTAGATTTTACATGATCTGGGAGAGGTTGTTCCTTCAACCATGCATGTCTGCTAATGACAGATCCTGACACTGCTGCCCTACTTGAGGCTTCTAGGGCATCATATCCACAATGTAATGAGTGTTTGGCCGCTTGGCAAGTAGAGTGCAGTAAATCTGCTAACTCCTTTGAATTGGCACAGTCAGGAAAGGTTGACATCTTTTGTTTTTAATAGCTCCAAAGTGTGTTCTTGATATTTTAACATACAGAACTGACAGTTGACAGCTCTGATAGCTAAGGTTGCAGAGGTGTATACTTTTTTACCTCATCTGTCCAGAGCTCTGGAATCCTTGTCCGAAGGAATAGGATTCTTGGCAGAACTAGTCTTAGCTAATTTAGATACCAGTGTAATGACCTATGGGCCTGCAGCATGATTTCTGTACAGGTACGTGTGAGAATCTGGTACTCTGTCAGGTTTACTGGGAGCAGGTGGGAGGGCATCAAGGGCTAAGCTGAATTAATGGAAAACATCATCCACCACTTCTAAAATAGGGGGGATGATCAAGGGCCTGTGCTGGGGCAAGTCCAGAAACTAAGTCTTTTCTTAAACTGGGGGAAATCTTGAGATGCCCATTGGAAATGTTCCCTGAGGGTGTGAAGGGTTTCCCCAAAGGAAAGGTCTTCTGGTGGGGGAGGCAGAAGGAATGGATTCCTCTGCACCTGAATCATCACAAGCAGTCAGAAGTTGTTCCTCTTCAAAATCTGAATAATCAGATTCCTCAGAATCCTGTTCTGTCATAATTTCAGGAGAAGGGTCTTTTCCTTTTAGAAGTTGTGACCTGAGTACCCCTGATAAGGGAGATGAGATGGTACATTTGTGTACACTTACCATAAATGTAGAGTGTATTCACTGTTGCAGTCATTACATTTGGGTAATCATGCTGGCAAGTTGCCCACAGTCAGCCTGAACTCCAAAGTCCTGGGTCCTGCGTCAGCTGCCGTCGTCCCATCCCTTACGTCAGGTCGTCAGGAGTATAAAAGAAGCAGCCGACGCCATTTTCTTGCCCCAGATGACAGGTGCCCCCTAAAAGGGTAGCCAGAATTTAGATATATATATAAAAAGCACATGCACCAATATAAACTTTACCTTCATCTACAAGCAAATACACCACATAGGTTATATAAATCAGAGAAGGAAAGATAGTTTCCATCAGAAGAAAGGGGGATGGCGGGTGGGTAACCTGGACTGCAACAGTGGATACACTCGAACATCTACATTTATGGTAAGTGTACACAACTGTACTATGTTCTTCGTGTTTCACTGTTAAAGTCATTACATTTTGGTAGAGTCCCAAAGCTATGGTTGGGTGGCTGGAGCTAAACAGCATTAGGAGTGGCTATGAGGCCTTGTAGAACTGCAGTGGCAAAGCCTGCCCTGGATTTAGAGTAGAGTGGCAGATGATAGTGCTTTGTAAAGGTGTGCACTGAACTCCAAGTAGCAGCCTCTAAAATGTCCTAGGTTGGTACTCCCCTGAGAAAGGCTGCTGAAGTGGTAGCAGCTCTGGTTGAATGTGGCCTAATGCCCTTAGGCACTGGCTTGCCATGGTGTAAATAGAAACGAATGCAGTGGCCTTTCCACTTTGAAATAGTCTGTTTTGAGATAGCCTTTCCTCGTGATCCTGCAGCATATGTCACTAGTAATTGCTCTGTCTTTCTGAAAACTTTGGTTCTGTCCAAGTAGAATCTAAGCTGTCTGTGTACGTCCAAAGAATGCAGAAGTCTCCCCCCCCTTGTTCTGTGGATTTAGATAAAAGGTTGGCAGATGAACAGTTTGGTTAAGAGCTACACCGGACACCACCTTAGGCATAAATGTTGAGTCTGTCCACAGAGAGATCCTGTCTGGATAAAAAATGACAAAAGGTTCCACCGCCATGAGTACCTATAGCTCTGAAACTCGTCTTGCAGAAGTTACTGCTAGGAGCAGAGCTGTTTTCCAAGATAAAAACTTTATATCAGCAGTAGCAGCTGGCTCAAAAGGAGGCAGGGTGAGTTTTTCCAAGGCATAGCTGAGGTCCCATGCAGGCATTGGTGATCTCTTTGGAGGCCTTACATTTTTGGCTCCTCTGAGGTACTGCTTTAATAAGGGATGAGAAAAGAAAGATTGGTGGCTCTGTATTGTAATGAGCCGAAATGGCAGAGGCATGAATTTTAATAGATGAAAAAGATAGGCCTTTGTCCAGCATCTCAGTTAAGTATTGCAAAACCTGAGGAATATTTGGCACAGCTGTATCAGTTTCTTGTGCCTGGTTCCAAGCACAGAATCTCTTCCATTTTCCAGCCTAAGATTTTCTAGTACTAGGCCTTCTGGCTTCCAAAATTACATCCATCACAGCTTTACTGAGAGGTGTGTTTTGTATGACTACATTATCCGCCATGCTGCCAGGTTTAAAGTCCTGAGTTGGCTGTGCAGGATCTGACTGTTTTGCTGGGACAGTAGTTGAGGTATTTGAGGTAGGGTCCAAGCTGGGCATTGACACAAGTTCGTTAGGATTGGATACCAGTACTGGCGGGGCTAGTCTGGGGCGATCAGTATCATCTTTGGCTTCCTGTCTGACCTTTAGGATTACCGTGGGGGGGGGGGGGGGGAGGCATATACTGACAGGTTTTTCCAGCTGAAAGATAGGGCATCCACTTTCCATGCTTGTCTGTGATAAGTCCTTGTGCAGAATCGTTTTAGCTGGTAGTTGTGAGGGGAGGCAAATAGATCTATGTCCGGGCATCCCCATTTCCTTGTTATCATGCTGAAGACTTGTGGATCCAGCTGCCACTCATGGGGATCCATGAGGTTTCTGCTTAGTTCGTCTGCCAGACAATTTTTCCTTCCTGGCAGGAATTGTGCCTGCAGATGTACTTGGTAAGTCAATGCTGTGTCCCACAAAGTCATGGCTAGTCTGCAAAGGGGGTAAGAATGTGTGCCCCCCCTGTTTGTTTATATACCACATGACCATGGTGTTGTCTGTCTTTATCAGTAGTTGTCCCGGATGAAGTAGGTCCTTGAAGGCTGTCAGGGCATTTTGAACAGCTAGCATCTCTTTTTGATTGATATGTAGATGCATTTGGTTTGAGGACCATGTGCCCTGAATGCATCTTCCTGCCATGTGGGCCCCCCAGGCATAATCTCATGCATCCGTTGTTAATGTCTGCCTGGCTGGGGTAATGTGAATGGCTGTCCCTTGTTTTGGTGACAAGCCTTTGCCCACCATCGAAACTCCTGTTGTAGGCAGGGAATGAAAGTAATCATAGTTTCCAGGCTGTGGCAATGTTGAGTCCAAACACTTTTTAGGTACCACTGAAGTTTCCTCACATGCAGTCTTCCATATGGAATTAGTAGGATGCAGGATGCCATGAAACCCAAAGCCTGCAGAATTTTTTTGCAGATAACTGGGCCTTTGTTGCCAACATTTTGAAATAAGTAGTCAGTTGCCTTTGTTTGTCTGGCGTGAGATAATCCATCTGGGCAGTTGTATTTAAGCTTGCACCCAGGAATATTATCTCTTGAGAGGGTACTAGTTTTGACTTCTTTTCGTTGACTGTGTACCCTAGGCATGTTAGAAGTCTTCTGACAAACGCCAGATGCTGTAGAAGAATGTCCTTGTTCTCTGCTTGAATTAGTCGGTCGTCCAAGTAAGGATATATTTGTATTCTTCTGTCTGCAGAATGCAATTACTAGTGCCAGGCACTTTGTAAAGACCCTGGGCGCAGTAGATAAGCCAAAGGGCAGTGCAGAGAATTGGTAATGCATTGAGCCAGCCTTGAATCTGAGGTATCTTTTGCATAATCGTCTGATTGGGACATGCAGGTATGCCTCTTTTAGGTCTAAGTCACAAGCCAAGTGTTCTTGCCCAGCATGGGCAGAAGCTGCTGCAAAGTCAACCTCTTGAACTTTGGTATATCTAGGAATGTGTTCAGAATAGATAGGTCCAGTATTGGTCTCCAGGCTTTGTCCTTTCTGGGTACCAAGAAGAGTCTTGAGTAAAATCCTTGTCCCTGCTCTGGTACTTGTTGAATGGCCCCCATGTTCATGAGGGATGAGACTTGTTTTTGCACCTCTGCCAATTGATTTTTTGGCAGACCTGGCCAGCCATTTGTCTTTGGCAGGGTATGGAAATGGAACTTGTAGTCTTGTGACACGATATTTAGAACCCACTTGTCCTAGGTTATAATGTGTCAATTTTGAGAAAAAAGTGCTAATTTTCCCCCTAAGGGTGCTGCCAAGAGTTAAGTGCTTGGTGCAGGCAGGGGGAAGTCATTGGGACTGTTTCCTGTAAGGTTGTGATTTGTCTTCTACAACTTTGGAGGTAGAAGCATCCCATTGTTTTGACCTGTATGAACCTTGCGCCTGGGATCTGCCCCTTTGAGGTCTGTCTGACAAAGGACAGGACCAATTCTTTGTAGGCCAGTGTCTACTAGACCTAGGTTGCTGTACTTGTAAAAAATCTTTGACAGTTTGCATAGATTTAGCTTTGTCCTCCATTTTCTTTAACACCTCTTCTGCCTTAACACCAAACAAAGTGTCATGCTGTAAAGGTGCATCTAATAATGATCAGGCAGATTTTGTTCCTTTAACCAAGCATGCCTCCTAATTACAGAACCCGTAACTGCGGCCCTGCAAGAGGCCTCCAAAGAATCAAAACCACATTGCAAAGTATGCTTTCCAACTTGATCAGCTGCATGCAATAAATCCTGCATTTCCTTGTTTTCTGCACATTCAGAGTTTAACAACATTTTCTGTTTAAGCAATGCCATGACATGTTACTGATATTTGAGCATATGAAACTGACAGTTTAAAGCCCTTATAGCCAAGGTAGCAGATGTGTAAACCTTTTTTTCCCCATCTATCCAGTGCCCTAGAATCTCTGTCAGGGGCAGTAGGGTTTTTTGCAGCGGAAGCCCTAACTCCTTTGGGACCCTGTAAAATAGTTTCTGGGTCTGCAGCAGGGTTTTTTAAAAAGGAATTTATGAGAGTCAGGAACCCTGGAATATCTGTCAGGCTTAACAGGAGCTGGAGGTAAGGAGTCAGGGGTAAGACTAGACTCCGAAAACACATCTACAATGTCTAACACAGGTGGAATGGCTAGTGACCTGTGCTGAGGTAGTAAAAGGAAATCCCTGAGCCTCTCTTTAGATTCTGAAAAATCTTGGCTCTCCCAGTGGAAATGCTCCCTCATGGTATGCAAGGTTTCCCCAAAAGAATAGTCCTCTGGAGGAGAAGCTGAAGGTATAGATTCTTCAGCATCAGAATCCTCATAGGGGGGAAGAGAATATTCCTGATCAGAAGAGGAATCAGAAGAAATACAAACCTGATCTGAAGATTCATAGTCAGTCTCTTGCATAGGCCTCTTATCAGGAGGGGGATGGGAACCCCTGATCAAGGTAATCAAGTCTTCGGTCATTTTGAGCATCTGTTTTTTTTGGGCATAGAGGCCTGTCCACGTGGCTCTTGAGTTTGTTTCTTTGCTTTAGAAGGTGCATTAGTCTTTGTCTTTGAAGCTGAAGTTGGTTTAACGTAAAGACGTTTAGGTCTGAATACACCCTCAGAAGCCGGTGCCTGCTCAGCGGCTCCGGACCCATCTGAAGGAATAGTATCAGAGGATCCAATACCTTGAGTTTCCAGCGGCATGGCCGACTCCACGTGGGAGTCGGTAGCGGCCTGCGACTCTAAAGTAGCGGGCATCAGGGGCTGCAAAAGTGCCTCACTGAGAACCGGCGTCTGGCTTAGGAGAAGCTTCATCGGTTTTGGGCCTCGGCTGTCTATCTCTCTCCATTTTTTTGCGTTTTTTTTGTGAACTCCGGCAGTCGGATGGCTATCCGACGACATTTCTGGATAATTAAACTGGCGTCCAAAATAGTTTAAAGCAAAATCATACCAACGCTTAATAGTGTGCTGGTTAAATCTAGCACAAAACCGACAACCAGAAATGTTGTGATCAGAGCCCAGACAAGGAATACAGTAAGAATGAAAGTCCTTATGAGGTATTTGCTTTCCACAAGAAATACAATTATTTACTTTTTCTGACATCGGTCTGGAGCAAGAAAAAAGTTTTCCCAACGGGGTACTTAGCTTTATTGAAGACTTCGGATCTGAAACTCGAACACGAAAACCTCAGGAGTCGGCCGACCGGCACTTGCGAACGGCTTCTGCTTCGGGCACCACATGGCAAGAAAAACTAAAGAAAATGGTGTTGGCTGCTTCTTTTATACCCCTGACAACCTGATGTTAGGGATGGGGTGATGGCAGCCGACGCAGGACCCAGGACTTTGGAATTCAGGCCGACTGAGGGCAACCTGCCAGCAGGATTACCCAAATGTAATGACTGCAACAGTGAAACACGAAGAACATCTGCTGCCATTTTAAGCATTGGTGCTTGGGGTGGTGGAGAAGGAGCAAGATGGTGGCTAGAGGCAGATTTTCTAGGGGTGGCCTGGCATCTAGGCCTAAGAGTATCCATTGGTCTGAGAGAAACAGTAGTCTGATGAAAAGACTGTTTATTGTCTTGATTCGGTAGTGCGAGAGGCCTCCCCGGAAACCGATGCCTACGTCACGGCTCCAGACCCAACAGAGGCAGAGACAGCCATAGGCTTGGAAGACGAGGAAGATTTCTGCGGCATTCCAGACTCCGAAAGGGTCTTGGTAGATTCCTGCACAGATATCGAATAAGGTATCAGGGGCTGCAAAAGTGCCTCACTGAATTCCGGAGAACTGACAACCTGCTTAGAGGTAAATTCATCGGAAGGCTTAGCCTTGTGTGGTCTGTCTCTATCTCCATGCATTTTTTCGGAATGTCCATGGATTGTTGGCTGACTGACGCCATTTCAGAATGCGAAGATGGAAGATGAAAATACCTGTCTACAATAAGAGTTCTACAGCGAATGGCTCTCTCGTTAAAGAGGGCACAGAACCGACAATGAGGGACGTCGTGGTCTGGGCCTAAACAAGTGACACTGTATGAATGGAAGTCTCTGTGTGGGATCTGCTTTCCACAGGCGAGACAATTGTTAACTTTTTTGGACATCGGTTAGTGCAAGAAAAGAGGATCCCAACAGGGTACTTAACTTAAGACATTTTCAGCTGTAATTCAAACTCTGGTAGCGACCAACCGGCACACTTGTGAACTGCTTCTGCTACAGGCTCCACGGCAAGAAAGACTGACGTAATGACGTCGGCTGCCTTGCTTTATAGCACTGATGACCTGATGTCAGACTACAGGCGACAGCAGCCGATGCAGAAAAACATAGACTCTGGTATTTGGGCCGGCAAGGGCTACCACAGGTGATGACTGCAACAGTGAAACACGAACATCTAGAAACCTTTGTAAAATTTTCCTCCATCTAGATAAAATTTTAGTTGTTTAAGCACATTCATACGATGCAGGACATTTTCCCTCATTTCAAATAGTTTGGGAGAAAAATAGGCAGGTCGGTGCATGGTTTCAAATATATTTTTTCAGTGTTACTCTTCGACATAAAAGTAGGGTTTATGGTCAGGATCACTCTCTCCTTGTGAAAGCCTAAATACAGAGGCTACCCAATTAGGTAAGAAACTTCCAGAATTTTTTTAACGTTATAGCTGCAAGAAACTCGGCAGCCCATGACAAAAAATGTTAAGTCAATCTTAACCAGTTTCAAAAGGAGTTAATATTAGTTCCCCCTCCAATATAAAATTTAAATCCCAAGCGGGACTAGGCTGCTTGAAAAGGGTCCCGATCAAGAAAGTAGCACAACTGTAAAGAGGCCAAGGAAAACCTCATGCATTCCTTGGCAAAATTTAGAAGTAGCATGCGGTTAGTCTAAATGAGTGATGGTCAGGGTGACACTTGCTTGACAGGTGAGCCAAGAAGGACCAGAAGGGCCTCAGACATTCAGGATCTACAAGGAAACAAGTCCATGGCAGGGGAAGCCACACTTGCTGAGGTCAGAAAGAGGCTAAGAGAATGACCCTGGACAAGTTTTGCTTTCTGTAAACATTCAGTTATCAAAAGAAAAGGAAGAATGACAAAGGACTATTTGAGGCCATTTCGGAACTATAGCATCTCCTGGCCTACGGATCACAGAGTAGAAGTTGTTGCATTTAATGTTAGTCGTGGGCTTGAAAACATTTGACAGAAATGATCCCTCTCAGCAATGGAAGAACTTCTGTGATACTGTCATGCTAATGGAACACACACACAGCATCAGCACACACCTGCCAAGTCCATCTTTGAATGCAGTAGTCTGAAAGTACAGCTCATTCCCAAACTCTCACTGCTTCTCAGCATAAGGGATGAGACAGAACCCCCCCCCCCCCCAGTTCTTTAATGTACAGCACTACCACCATATTAGAGTGGATGGCAACTGTTTTTTTTTTTTTTTTTAACATGCCTGCAAAGTCAAGAGGACTGCTCTCATTTCCAGAACACTAATATGAAGACTGACCTCCACTTGTGACCATACAGCTTGGGTCTTCTTCCCTTAATGCCTACCCCCACCACAGCCCTGATGCACCTGTAGCGACACTCAATACAGAGAAAAGGGGATGGAGGGGACTGCCCAGAGAGACAAAGAGTGAACAATCACCAAGAAAGATGATCCCTACAGGTTCTGGAAATTGTCACCTGCTCTGTGAGAAGACCTGTACATTCAGACTGATGGCATCTTAGGGTCCCATTTTAACACTTTCATGAAGTACTTGATATATGAAATAAAAAAAAAAAAAATGGTGACCATCAGCCTAGTGCCTTTAGACAATGGTCTGCAAGAACTAAATTTTACCACAGAATGAGAAACTGTATGCTGTACATTAGCACAAGTCAAAGGATGACTTTCAAGTGTGTGTACAATGCACAACAGATGCAGTTCAGGGTATGCAATGGCCACAACTAGGCTTGGCAATGCTTCTCATTACATCCAAGGACTGGAACAGCTGCCGTAAAGACTAGATCCTCTATTGTCCGTGCAGCTAGGAGCCTGATGCCAAGGTAAGGGAACACGGAGACTCTCCTCCTACAGCATCTAGTTTACTGCAGTATCTGACATAAATCTGAAGAACACCCCGAAGGCTAAGGTAAGGGCAAATGAGCTCCAAACCTAAACCTCCTGGCTCCACCCCAGAAGCAAAAGGAATCTCCTCAACTCACTTGGTAGCTTTACGTGCAGGAAGGGGACTTACAGAATAAAGAGCATATCCACTCTTCTGACACACCAGGGAGAATCAACTGCACCCACAACCATCTAGAATGTTTGTTCTGGAATAGATTCATTGAGACTGATAAGGTCCAGAACTGGTTTAAAGTCTTAGGCCTTTTCTTGGACCAAATATGGGGTAATACCTGGATCCTCTACAGTCTACTGGGACCACATGGACTGCTCTTTGTTGAATATTATGCACCTGTATTAATGCTGAATGTCTTTATTAGCACATCTGGAAGTAACAGGCAATGTGGCTTGGGAGGTGTGTGGAAAATGATTCTGCAGCTTCTGGATGCTATGTTCCAAATCTACTTGTTCTATATAATGGCCATCCATGTAGATATATGGACAATCCACGACTGCTTCCAGAGTTGTGCAGTTAAGCAAGTCTTTATTTCCATCTGCTGCTGCAGCCCTCCATTAAAAGGGGATAGTATACATGTTTGGCCCTAAAATTCCTTCCCCTGGGCAGAGAGTCCATTCTGAAAATTGCCTTTGCTATTGTGGTAAATCCCACCCTCTGTCTTTACTGCTGCTACTGGCCCCATCTCTACTACAACCGATGTAGACGTCTCTGATTCCACAAAGTGCACTGCAGCCTTCAAAAACAAATGCAGAAAGGCATATCAACTTTACCTTTCCTCTTGTGGTCCCCCAGTTTCAACTTGGCTATAAGCCAAAAAAAAATCACTGCCATTAAAAGTGGTACTGACAAAGGATGCCCTGAAATACCTGAAGGACACAAGACCTCAAATAGGCATGATGGCCTATGGAAATTCTACTGCCTACAGCTCTAGCCGCATCAACTGCAGAATTGTGCTCCAAACACATAGTGAGACAGGAAATGGATGAAATAGTGGCTGACTGTGAAGAGAGCTCAGATTTGGCACTGTATCCTCAAAACAGCTTTTCCAGTGGTTTGTTTACTCCATCAGAAAGCTCATTCGGGCAATGAAGCATATGCAAAAGTAAGTTTAGTACCCTAAAGCAGAAAGAGGAAGATTCAAGAACCCACCTCCTAAATTGGTTCAGTGCTCTGGACTCCTTGTCTGGGGGGTATAGAGGTAGACTTTGTGGTGTGGGAGCCCTCTTAAGGTCTGCTGTCATGACAATGGAGACAATCACAGGAGGCTTGCACCAACAACCTGGTTTCCAACGGAAAGGGGCCACAACATCTGGTTCCTTCAAAGCTTCCCTGATCAGCAAAACCATCTTGTCAGCAGGTAAAGGGGGGAGATCAGAAGGCATGCTGCTAGATCCTTTCTGGAGAGGACAGGGGCTCTTTGGGCTATTATCCTTGCTCTTGCATAATTTCTATACGGGTCAATCCAGGTGGGTGGGTAAGGAAGAGAAAAGTACAGTTTTGTACCTACCATAAATGTAGATGTCCGAACAGGATAGCATCTGCAGTCCTAACAAATGGGTTGTCCTGTCGTCAGGCAGCCCTTCGGTCGGCCGGATTCCAAAGTCTGGGTCTGGCCTCGGCTGGTGTCGCACTTCACCCGTCATCTCTGCTGGTCTTCGGGTATAAAGGCATCAGCCAACGCCATTTTCCTCAGTGTTTCTTGCCCCAGATGCCAGTTGCCCTCTTGGAAAGCTAAATTTTGGGTAAATGCCAATGTTTCCAAAAAAGTAGAAGGCAAACACAAAAAATAAGCATGTATGTACATATATACAAACAAATACACCATAAGAGAACCCCCCCCCCCCAGCTAGCTATTAGGAGGGTAGATACCCAAGGAGTACCACAGAGGGGAAGGAGGGTGGGTAATCCTGACTGCAGATGCTATCCTGTTCGGACATCTACATTTATGGTAGGTACAAAACTGTACTATGTCCGTCAAGGATGCATCTGCAGTCCTAACAAATGGGTAGAATACCATAGCCAAACTAGGGGAGGAGGAAGAAGAATTATGGTGTAGTTAGGATCCCTTGCAAAACAGCAGTGGCAAACCCTGCTCGGGATCTAGAGTACAGAGGTAAGTTATAATGCTTGGCAAATGTATGCACAGAGGTCCAAGTAGCCGCCTCAATAATGTCCTTGGTAGCCACTCCTCGTAAGAAAGCTGTGGTAGTGGCTGTAGCCCTTGTAGAATGAGGCCTTATGTTCTGTGGAATTTGCTTTCCATGGTAGGAGTAACAGAATCTTATGCAATTTCCTATCCACTTGGAGATTGTCTGTTTGGAAATTGCTTTTCCTTCCCTTCCTGTTGCATAAGCTACTAGAAGCTGGTCAGTTTTTCTATTGCCCTTGGTTCTGTCCAGGTAGTAGCGCAACTGTCTGTGTACATCCAAGGTATGCAGCAGTCTTTCCCCCCTGTTCTGTGGATTGGGAAAGAAGGTAGGTAGGTGGACTGCCTGGTTTAGAGACACTCTGGATACCACCTTAGGCATAAATGTAGGATTAGTTCTCATGGACACTACCTTGATGGAAGATTAGGAAGGGTTGTACTGCCATTAAGGCCTGTAGTTCCGAAACCCTCCTTGCTGAAGTAATTGCCAGTAGGAAAGCAGTTTTCCAGGATAGGTGTTGAAGGTCTGCTGTTGCTGCTGGTTCGAATGGAGGAAGTGTCAATTTTTCTAGCACAAAGTTCAAGTCCCATGCTGGTAATGGTGGTTTCCTAGGAGGTTTTACATTCTTGATTCCTCTGAGGAACTGCTTGAGTAGAGGATGTGAGAAGACAGGGGGATCGAAGCTGTATTCTGCAGAAATAGCTGATGCATGTATCTTGATGGAGGAATAGGACAGGCCTGTATGGAGAAGCTCTGCCAAATACTCCAGGATGTTGGCAATATCTATCTTTGACACATCTTTTCCTCTTTCAGTACTCCAAATGACAAACCTTTTCCATTTTCCTGCATAGTTCCTTCTTGTTGAAGGTCTGCGGGCCTCAAGGATAATGTCTTTAACCCTTTGGGATAAATCTGGGTTAGTTGCTCTTACGTAATGTTCCAGGCAGTCAGTTGCAGAGTTTTCAGGTTTGGATGCATGATGTTGTAGTTGCTCTGAGTTAACATCAAAGGAATCAGGGATAGTGTCCACGTTCCCCCCCCCCGAGACATGCTCCTCAGCAATGGATACCAATGTTGTCTTGGCCAATTTGGAGCTATCAGAATTATCCTTGGACGTTCCTCTTTGATTTTCAGTAGTACCTTGTGCATCAAAGGAAGAGGTGGAAATGCATATGCTGTCAGGTCTTTCCAGCTGAAGGATAGAGAGTCCACCTTCCAAGCAAGTGGGTGGTATGTCCTTGTGCAGAATTTCTTGATCTGGTGATTGAGTGGGGATGCGAATATGTCTATTTGTGGCATTCCCCATTTTTTTGTGATGGCCTTGAAGATGCCCGGGTGTAGCATCCATTCGTGAGCATCCGAGGTAGTTCTGCTTAACATGTCTGCTAGGATGTTTTCTTTTCCCGGTACAAATATTGCCTGTAACTGAATGTTGTAGCTCAGAGCCATATTCCATAGGTCCAGAGCCATTCGACATAGGGGGTATGAATGAGTGCCTCCCTGTTTGTTGATGTACCACATGACTGTGGTGTTGTCTGTCCTTATCATTAATTGGCCTTCTTTGAGGAATGGTCTGAAATTCTGGATTGCTAGTTTTACTGCCAGCATTTCTTTTGATTTATGTGCAGGTGCAGCTGATCTGGAGTCCATAACCCTTGAATGCATTTGTCCAGGGTGTGGGGCCCCAACCTAGGTCTGAGGCGTCCGTTGTGATGGTTTGGCTTGCTTGAATGTTGTGGAAGGGCAAACCTGGGTTTGACTGGCATGCTTGAGCCCACCATAGGAACTCTTGTTTCAGGCATGGGATTAGTGGTATCTCGGTTTCTAAGCTGTGCCTGTGTTGAGACCATAAATTCTTTAGGTACCACTGTAGCTTTCTCATATGCAGTCTGGCATGGGGGACCAGGATTATGCATGATGCCATGAAGCCCAAGGCCTGCAGTACTTTCCTTGCTGTTAGTTTGTTCTGCTTTGTTAATGCCAAGAAGTAAGGAGGTAGATGTTCTTGTTTTTCTGCAGTTAGGAATGCCATCTGTTTTACTGTGTCCAATTCTGCACCCAAGAATGTTCTTGTTTGGGATGGTATCAGTCTTGACTTTTTTAAATTGACTGCGTATCCCAGGGCTTGTAGTAAGCAAATGACTCTTTGTAAGTCTTGTGTCAGCTTGCTTTTGTTGTCCGCTTGTATCAGGCAGTCGTCCAGGTATGGATAAATTTGGATTCCCTGTAGCCTGCAATGAGCGATTACTGATGCCAGGCATTTTGTGAATACTCTGGGCGCAGTAGATAAGCCAAAGGGCAATGCTGAGAATTGATAATGCTCTGATCCTGCAAGAAATCTGAGGTATCTTCTGCAATTTGGTCGTATGGGGACGTGCAGGTATGCCTCCTTGAGATCTAGAGTTACCAGCCAACACTCCTTGCCCAGCATGGGAAGAAGTTGCTGTAGGGTCAGCATTTTGAATTTTGGAACAATGATGAATGTGTTTAAAGCGGACAGGTCGAGAATAGGTCTCCAACTTTTCTCTTTTCTTGGCACTAGGAAGAGTCTGGAATAAAATCCTTTGCCCTGTTCTGTAGGTGGCACCCTTTCCACAGCTCTCATCTTTGTTAATTGAGCTATCTGTTTCAGAGCTTTTGTTTTTTGATTTGGTGGTAGGTTTGGCATTCCTCTTTTTACTGGTAAGGTGTGGAAATGAAACCTGTAGCCTTGGTCTATAGTTTGCAAAATCCACTTGTCTCTTGTGATATAGTGCCAATTTTTTGAAAATAAGGCTAACTTTCCGCCTAAGGGTGCTGCTATTTGTTCCCTGGAAGGCGGTGTCAGAGCCAAGTCACTGTGATTGTCCTGTTGCAGTGGCAGTGGTTGTGTCTGTGCCTCGTTGGTTATTGCCTTGCCACTGGCGTCCTCTGTAGGCACCTCCTCTGGATTGATTTCTGCCTCTGGAACGCCTATTCCTGCCTCTCTGAGATTTAGAGGAGTCTGGAAAGGACCAATTTTTGGAAGGCCAGTTCCTGCTAAAGCTTGGGGGCTGAACCTGTAAGAAATCTTTAACTGTTTGTACAGATTTTGCCTTCTCTTCCA
This sequence comes from Protopterus annectens, assembly GCF_019279795.1. Lineage (NCBI taxonomy): Eukaryota > Metazoa > Chordata > Ceratodontiformes > Protopteridae > Protopterus > Protopterus annectens. The sequence goes on along the minus strand of NC_056747.1, from coordinate 74,725,122 downwards.
TTTTCTTCATTACTTGCTGGGCAGGAGAACCAAATAGACTGACCTTATCCATAGGAGCATCTAATAGCTTTGCTTTAACATGATCCGGCAAGACCTGTTCTTTCAACCATGCATGCCTTCTTATAACTCTGCCAGTCATGGCTGATCTAAATGAAGCCTCCAGTGCATCATAGCCACATTTTAAAGAATGGTTACTAACCTGCTGAATGTTATTCACCATTTCTAAAACATTTCTTATCTAAGGAATCATCAGAGGACAGTTTCTTAGTTAACTGATCAAGCATAAACTCTTGGTATTGGATCATATGAAACTGACAGTTCAAAGCTCTAGCTGAGAGAGTAGCAGAGGTGTATACTTTTTTACCCCATCTCTCTAAGGACCTGGATTCCCTTTCAGAAGGGAGAGGGTTTTTCTCTGAGGTCGAAGCTACTGCCTTAGGCCCCTGGGAGATAGTCTCAGGATCTGCAAGGGGAGCCTTGTATAAGTGGTGATGAGTGTCCGGTACCCTGTAAAACCTATCGGGCTTGGCAGGGGCTGGAGGTAAAGTATCAGGAGCAGTGCAAACATCATTAAATGCATCATCCACAACTGGAAGAACTGGAGGTATAGCTAAGGGCCTATGTTGCGGTAAGTGTAGAAAGGTCCTAAGCCTTTTTCTTGAATCTGAGAAATCTTGTCCCTGCCATTGGAATTGCTCTCTCATGGCATGTAAGGTTTCCCCAAAGGAAAATTCCTCTGGTGGAGAGGCAGAAGGTATAGATTCTTCAGCATCGGAATCTTCATAAGTAGAAAAAGGAGCCTCTGGATGGTCTGTATTGTCTGAATCATCAGAAGAGTCATCTGAGGACACTGGCTCAGGGGCTCTGCTCTAGGTCTCTTTTCTGGAGGTTGAGAGGCCCTGTCTGGGTGAGATTGGGATCCCCTTATTAAAGAGATGAGATCCTCTGCCAGAGTAAGCATTTGGGAACTGGAACTGGGCCTGTGAGAGGGGGGCTTAACAGGCACAGACTTAGCAGTTTTGGCTGCTTTAGCCCTGGCAAAGGCCTTTATAGACATGGCTGCAGGAGGACTAGCAGCACCACGTGCTGGGGTAGAGACATCCAAAGGGATGGTGTCCGATAATTCTAGAGAAACCACATTAGTAGGCAAAACTTCAGAGGCCGATTCAACTAGGGTAGCAGGAGCCTCGGTAGTAGTCATGGATTCGGCTGAAGATTGACCCGTTTGCTCGGTTTCGGCCGAAACCGAGACACTCGCGGTTTGCTAAACCGTGGTTTCGGCCGAAACCGCGGACCGCGAGTGTCGGTCTTTTCTTTCGTTTCTTAACAATTTGAGAAGTCGGAGGATCCGGCGGCATAATGTACGCAAAATCTGAGCCGAAAAACTGTTCAGCAAACTCCGACCCGGCGCCTAAGCGCTCGTCGGTTGAAGGAAGCACAGGCTAAACAGGCTGCTACGTCGTGGTCTGGGCCTAAACAAGGTAAGCAGTAAGAGTGGAAATCTTTATGAGGTATTTGTTTCCCACAAGTTAAACAGTTATTCACTTTTTCTGACATCGGCTGAGGCAAGAGAGAGTCCCCAACGGGGTACTTAGCTTTTTAGAAGTCTTCGTAGTAGTATTCGGTAGTAGTAATCTCTGGATCTGACCGACCGGCACTTGCGAACAGCTTCTGCTTCGGGCGCCACGCGGCAAGAAAGACTGAGGAAAATGGCGTCGGCTGATGCCTTTATACCCGAAGACCAGCAGAGATGACGTCGGGTGAAGTGCGACACCAGCCGAGGCCAGACCCAGACTTTGGAATCCGGCCGACCGAAGGGCTGCCTGACGACAGGACAACCCATTTGTTAGGACTGCAGATGCATCCTTGAAGGACATCTTTGCAACACATCCACTGTCCATATCTGGTGCAGGAGATCCCAAGGAGAAGTCAATACACTTCTCCCCACTGAGGAAGAGGGGGACCCATATGTGCAAGAAGTCCAGGGAAGACAAGGAAGAGGAAAAGAACAGACTACCTATGAAGAAATCTTTGTCAGCCCTCTGTCCCTATGGTAGACACCAGTATGTCTGTAGAAAAAAGATAGTTGTGAAGAAAAAACTGACAGAAACTCAAGCAAAGAAGACAGTAACATCAGCACAACTGGCACAGATAGTTCTCTTTGAACAGAGACCAGTATCACCTAAGGGATTGATTCAACCATGACTGTGACAGATGCTGATGTCACAGACGTCATTAGCACTAAGTCAGTAAGCCCCAGTTGACCCTGGTACCTAGAAGGCCCTTAATAAAACTCAAGGGATGAAATAATGGCTGGGGCTGAAAACTTCTACTCTATAACAGCTAACATAGATGGCCCAGTCTGACACACAAGGCAATGAAACCACAGACTTGTCATCCCAAACTGAAAAGAACAGTAGATGAAGCACTTTTTCAAGCTGACTCTGCCATTTGTGTGCTACTCGCTGGTCTTGCCAGTCTTGGTGCTGGAATGAAGGCAGACGAGGAGGCTCTAGAAAGACAAGGTAAGGTGAGAGGATCTTTTTCTGTCCTGGAAACAGACAAAGAGATCAGACCCAAATCCATCTACATTTGTGATGAGCCCTTTGCCATTTTGTTGCAGTCAAGGTAAACAGTGACCCAGCAGGAAGTGCAATACAACTACACCATCTGACAGTTAAGGTTAATGGAGGTCTACAGGAAGATGTGCCCAGTTCTACCTCAAGAGAGGGAAGAGATACTGTCATACCCAACTTTCCTAGGTGGCTGTTCTTCCACCATACTTGTCAACATTTCAGAAGCACCAGAGTCGCTAGCTTGAATACTGGAATACTTCTGTGCCCTGGGTTTCTTAGGGCAAATGGGTAGTTTCTCTAGAAAACTTGTGCTCAAAAAATGCTTTCCTCTTGTGGATCTTTTCTTTACACCAACCCAGGGATTATCCATGATCACAGCTAAATCACACTGTTTACACTGCATGAGTGACAAGTCCAGAGGATCATTACCTATGCATGCTGCCAGATCAGAGTGCTTAATGAGGAACTTTTTGTTGCGACTACAGTACAGACCTCTGGCTAAATCATGGCAAACCACTTCACAGCCACACTGAAGTATGAGCTGCTGCAGTAAACACTGATGATACATGAAGACCCCTAGTAGTCAATGCGAATACACACACACAGGCATATAAAGTTTAAGTATTTTACAAAACACAGAGAAAAATGTGCAATGGAAGGGAAAGTACCACTGACTGAAAAGGGAGGAGTATAGAGGTTACAATACAGCAACAGAATCTGCAGATATGGAGAGAATAAAGTGCAAAGATCTGTCTTTACTGCTGCTACTGGCCCCGTCTGTACTACAACGAATGTCAGAAAATCAGAGCAACGAAGGTGATTATTGCAATCCATGTAGAAAAATGTGAAACCCAAACAAAAGTAGGATACAATAAAGTAATAACCAAAAATAAGGGGAAAGAAACAACTCCAACCGACAACTAGTAACCAAAAATGAGTGCTGTTTGTAGAAACCACAGTCCACGAACCACAGTAAAATCCTTTATTACAAACACAAATTATTAACACTCACAATTCACCACACATTTTCGTCTATCAAGACTTCATCAGATAACCCCTAACAACAAACAACAAGCCCTTAAATAGCCCAACAAGTTTCAAATACACCAATAAAAGCTTGACATTAATTACATATACTAAATACAAAAAGGCACCACTTTAAAAAAAAAAATTAAATCCCAATGACCTTTGATGTATTTAATGTAAAAAGTTTGAACATTTTATATATAAATATTTAAGTACTAAAAATATTATAATAATGTGTTAAAATGTAAAGGTTTAAACATATTTCATTCAACTGAGAAAACTGTATGTACAACATAAAAACCAATGCAATACTGCCCTCTAGTGGCTCAGAGAATTTTTTTACAATTTGGCTGCTCTTAACTTTAATAGTGGTGCTAGGGAAATACTCTCATTAAGACCAGGGTATCTCTCAGCATCCAAAAAAACCTGCCAGTACAACTCACGATATTCAAGGTGGGTTTCCCACGAACCGCCTCTAGCATCCTTATGGACAACCTCAAGTACAAAAAATAAAAAGTTTGCTTGGGCACAATTCTGTAGGTGTTTGTATAAAGCATTTTTGTCATTACCCCTACTTATATCATAGAAGTGTTCGTAAATACGTCTTTTTAAACGTCTTTCAGTTTTCCCTACATAGAATGCACTGCAAACTTCACAAGTCACTAAATATACCAACCCACTAGTAACACAATTACTATAACATGTACTTCTAACAAATTTGTTCCTAGCGCTAATAAAGACCTGGCCAGTATTAGCTATATGTTTACACTGGGCACATGTCCCACATCTGCAAGTACCAGGTCTTTTTCCTTTGTGTATAGTACTCCCTTTTTCCAATAATTCCTTCAAATTAATACCTTTCTTAAACATTTAACAGTTTATTTTCAATACCCTTATGGTCAGTAAGGGAAATAAATCTATCCCATTCTTTTTTCACATCAACTACCTTACGTGAGTCACAACTGTATTCCATTTTAAGTACCCTATTAAACTTGCCATCCTTTTTCACCTCATTAGTAAGTTGAAAATCATTACTCTTACCCAAAAGGGGCATAAACCTTGTCTTCTGTTGGTTTTTAATATACATAACAGTATTTTCCAATAACTTTGCTGGGTATTCCCTCTCCAAAAATATTTTTTCAAAAAGACACATTCATCCTCAAAGTCTTCATCCAATGAGGTGAGTCTACTGGCTCTAATCAACTGCCCCTTAAAAATACTTTTCTTTTGCACATATGGGTGGGCACTCTCAAAGTGAAGGTATGAATTAGAGAATGTCTCTTTATGAAAAACTTTTCACTTAATACCCCCTAAGGTTTTAACAATAATTTTGTCCAAAAAATCCACATTATTATACGTAGTTTTACTAGTAAAATTGTAGAAAGGTAGTAGTCATTTATATAATCAAAAAATTCCTTCAATTTCTCCTTCTTTCCAAAAAATACAAACATTGTCTAAAAAGCGCCTATACAAGACCCAACAATCACAAAATCTAGAATTGAAAATATATTGTTTTTCCCACCAGGCTAGGATGATGTTGGCACAATTGGCCCCCAGTGGCCACCCCCCTTAACTGGTGGAAATATTCACCACCATAGTAAATAAAATTTTTTAGTATAATTTCCATAAAGGTTGAGAATAACCTGCAACTCATCACCACTGATATTACATTTGTCAACCAGGGCAGCCTCAAGCCAACTCAAACCATCTTCCTACTGTGAAAAAATCTTTAATATCCACTGTTACAAATATAATATTATCGTAAACCTGCTTTGTATCAATATCCAAAAGAAATTCCCAAGAATCTTTTAAAATAGTTTTTTCTATGCCCTAATGTTTTTCAACTTCACATCACAATATTTTGCCAGAGGCATTGTCTTTGAGCCTTCAGCAGACACAATAGGTCTAAAGGAAGTAGTCATTAGGTCTTTGTGGACCTTAGGGATCCCAAACATAGTGGGTATCCTAAGTTGGGGCACATGTAAAAATGTAAACGTATCTATGTTAATTAATCCTTCTGGAAGCAAATCATTAAGGGCCAATTCAATTTTCTTGTATGCCACATAAATCTCATTTTTAGAGATCCTATTGCAAGTAAAAAAATCACCCAAAATGTCATGCATTTTTCCTTCATATATGACTTCGTCCCATAAAGACTGTTCCCCCTCCTTTGTCTGGTTTTACATTTTATACATTTTAACACATTCATTATAATATTTATTAGTATTTAAATATTTATATATAAAATGTTTAAACTTTTTACATTCAATACATCAAAGGTTATTGGAATTGAATGAATGTTTTTTTTTTTTTTTTTTTAAAGTGGTGCCTTTTTGTATTTAGTATATGTAATTAATGTCAAGCTTTTATTGATGTATTTGAAACTTGTTGGGCTATTTAAGGGTTTGTTGTTAGGGGTTATCTGATGAAGTCTTGATAGACGAAAACGTATGGTGAACTGTGAGCATTAATAATTTGTGTTTGTAATAAAGAATTATACTGTGGTTCGTGGACTGTGGTTTCTATAAACAGCACACATTTTTGGATACAGTAAAGTAATGTGATGTACTAACCTGTACCGGACACATCAGGGTGTCAGCAGTGGACCTGTATTATACAGTGACTGCTATTAAAAAGAAAAGAAATGTATATTACCCTGAGGTGAGTCACAGTCCACATGCTTGTATATCCACATTTTACTGACAAGGTGAGCCACTGCAGCAGTTAAGAGTGAAAAAAGGGGAAATAAAACACACATCAGTGAAATGTTGCAATGTTGAACATCTGCAGATTGATGACAATAAAAGAAAGATGAGCCTCAAAGGAACAGAGCCTATGACTTTCCCACTGAATGTTTCCACAGCAGTACATTAGGAAGGTGAGCCACTGCTGCGGTTAGAGTAGAAGACAAAATACACACATCAGGGAAATTTAGCACATGTGCTGACTACAAACCAAACTGTAAAACGTAAAATATAAATATATGAAACATAACCACTAAACTGACAGTATGAATAATTGCACAAAAACAGTGAGGCACTGAAGGAGTTTGAATAATGGCAAGAACTGTACATTATTTAAGATTAGATGTGTTGTCCTATCTTGCCTTCATTCTTACTAGCATGGGTTCGGATCAGACCCTGCCTTTATATTCAAGCTCGAGGTCATCTACCAGCTCGTGGCTAAACCCTATCCCAGTATGCACCAGAAAACCTCCCCAGATCTTGTTTGCCACTAAACAAGATCGGGTGATCATTCTGCTAGCTCTGACTAAGTATACTCTTTATTATACTCTCTACTTTTAGTAATTGCTTACTCTTCATTGTTATTTATCTTCAAATAGTTAAATTGGTTGCTAGATAGTTTATTTACATTTTTTATGGCTGTTTTTCTGCTATTGGCTGTCATCTTCCATCCAGGCCTTGTTGTTCCTCTCGTCTATTTTAAGTTAGAGGGCTCTTATTCTTGTTGTTTCTCTGTTTTTCCTCTTCTGGAAATCCTATTAAAGCAATTCGTTTAAGTTAGAGAATTGTCTTCCCTTCAGCCCGTTTAAGTTAGAGAGCTATCTCTTTCCCTTTCCGTATCCCGGGCATAGCCTGTTTAAGTTAGAGGACTGTGCCCAATTCCCTACAACTGTTTTTCTGTCAAAGTTATTGCTGTTAAAAAAAAAAAAAAAAAAAAAAAAAAAAACAACTTGTCCAGCTACCTTTTTTCTCTGTCACTATTCCTCTTCTCTCTCAGAATGTCTAGTAAGGATTCAAAAACCATTACGTTTCAAAAAATGTGAGAAATGTGTGCAGAAATTGACCTTAAGTGATGGACACAAACTTTGTGTCTATTGCCTAGAAGCTATCCATCTCCAGGAGTCTTGCTCAATTTTCCATTCCTTTAACCACACAGCTCTCCTGCAGAGGAAGAACAAATTGATATCGAGAGGACTGTTGAAAAAGTACAGTTGTGTATACTTACCATAAATGTAGATGTTAGAGTGTATTCACTGTTGCAGTCATTACATTTGGGTAATCTGCTTGCAGGTTGCCCTCAGTTGGCCTGATTAACAAAGTCTTTGGTCCTGCGTCGGTTGTTGTCCCTTCTTCCATGATGTCAGGTCGTCAGGGGTATAAAACATGCCGTCGACGCCATTACATCAGTTTTTCTTGCCCCAGATGTCAGGTGGCCCCCTAATGGGGAGCAATTAAACATAAAAACACAAAAGGTATACCTCCAACAAAAAAGCAAATACACCAAAAAGGCTTTTAAGCATAGTAAAGGAGAGTACAGCCAAAAGAAGTTAGGGGGAAGGAGGGAGAGTAACCAGGACTGCAACAGTGAATACACTCTAACATCGACATTTATGGTAAGTGTACACAGCTGTACTATGTTCTTTGTGTTCCACTGTTGCAGTCATTACATTTGGGTAGATCCCAAAGCTATGGTTGAGAGGAGGAGTTTAGATAACATTAGGAGCAGCTATAAGGCCCTGCAAGACTGCAGTGGCAAAGCCAGCTCTGGATTTACAGAAAATTGGCAAATGGTAATGCTTGGTGAAAGTATGTACAAAACTCTAGGTAGCAGCTTCTAGGATATCCCTGGTAGGAAAGCCTCTGAGAAAGGCTGTAGAAGTAGATGCAGCCCTGGTGGAGGGGGGGGGGGGGTCTGATCCCCTGGGGGATAGATTTTCCATGGTGCTTGTAGCAGAAATGAATGCAATGGCTTATCCATTTAGAAATGGTTCGTTCTGAAATAGCCTTCCCTTCTGCCCCTGCAGCAAATGCTACCAGCAGTTCAGGTTTTCTTTGAGGTTTAGTCCTGTCCAAGTAGAATCCAAGTTTTCTGTGCACATCCAAGGAATGCAGAATCTGTTCTCCTTTTTTCTGTGGATTGGGAAAGAAGGTTGGCAAATGAATGGACTGATTTAGAGCCAGACTGGATACCACCTTGGGCATGAAGGATGGGTTGGTCCTGAGTGATACCCTGTCCGCATGAACAATGATGAAAGGCTCTACTGCCATAAGGGCCTGTAATTCACATACCCTTCTAGCTGAAGTGATTGCTAAAAGGAAAGCGGTTTTCCAAGAAAGAAATTTTATGTCTGCAGTAGCAGCTGGCTCGAAAGGAGGGAGAGTGAGTTTCTCTGGTCCAAGGCTGGGGTTGGAGCTCTCCTGAGTGGTCTCAAATTTCTGGCTCCTCTGAGGTACTGCTTGAGCAGTGGATGAGAGAAGAAGGGAGGTTCTGTGTTATAATGAGCTGAAATGGCTGAGGCGTGGATTTTAATGGAGGAAAAAGACAGGCCCTTGTGAAACATCTCAGTTAAGTATTGTAAAATCTGAGGTAAATTGGGCGCTGCTGTGCTCATCCCTTGAGACTGGTTCCATGCACAGAATCTTTTCCATTTTTCAGCATAAGATTTTCTAGTACTAGGCCTCCTTGCCTCTAAGATGACATCCATCACAGGTTTGCTGAGGGATGGTAAGTTAGAATTTAAGTAATTAGCCAGGCTGCAAGGTTCATTGTTGGAAGCGGAGGGTGCAGAATCTGGTTGTCCTGCTGAGACAGCAGGGAAGGAGTCTGAGGCAGGTGCCATGGAGATAACCGTGACACACTGCGCAGGAGGGGGAACCAGTGTTGGTGTGGCCAGTCTGGAGCAATCAAAATCATCCTTGATTTGTCATGTTTGACTTTTAGCAGTACTTTGGAGAGCAGAGACAGCGGGGGGAAGGCATAGACTGATAGATTTTTCCAGCTGAAGGACAGAGCATCCACTTTCCAGGCTTGTTTGTGGGGAGTCCTTGTGCAAAATTTGACCAATTGGTAGTTCTGGGGGTAGGCAAACAGTTTTATATCCGGGCTCCCCTATTCTCTTGTCAACATGCTGAAAACCCTTGGTTCCAGTTTCCACTCGTGTGGGTCCATAAGGTTTCTGCTTAGTTCGTCTGCCAGTGTATTTAACTTTCCTGGCAGGAATTGAGCTTGTAGGTGCACTTGGTAGCTCAAGGCTGTGTTCCACAATGCCATGGCTAGTCTGCAGAAGGGGTAGGAAAGTGTACCCCCCTGCTTGTTTATGAACCACATAACCGTGGTGTTGTCCGTCTTTACCATTAGTTGTCCTGGAAGAATGTAGTCCTTGAAGGCTGTCAGAGCATTCTGTACAGCTAACATTTCTTTTTGATTGATATGCAGGTGCATTTGACTTGGGTTCCATTTGCCCTGAATGCACTTCCCTGCCAGGCGAGTCCCCCATGCATAGTCTGATGCATCTGTTAGAGTTTGGGCGGCAGGGGGTGGTGTGAAAGATAGTCTCTTGTTTTGGTGGCAGGCCTCTGCCCACCAAAGGAACTTTAGGCGTAGGCAAGGTATGATAAGATTCATTGTTTCTAGGCTGTGAGAATGTTGACTCCATAGGCTTTTTAGATACCACTGTAGTTTCCTCATATGCAGTTTTGCATATGGAATTAGAAGAATGCAGGAGGCCATGAACCCCAAGGCTTGCAGTATTTGTCTTGCAGATAAGCAGGGTTTTTGTGGCCACTTGTTTGAAGTAGGTTGTCAAATGAGTTTGCTTTTCTGGCATGAGGTATGCCATCTGGGAAGTTGTATTCAATGAGTTTGCTTTTCTGGCATGAGGTATGCCATCTGGGAAGTTGTATTCAAGTTTGCTCCCAGGAATGTAATTTGTTGACAGGGTACCAGTTGTGATTTTTTTTCGTTTATGGTGTACCCCAAACAAGTTAGAACCCTTTTTACAAATGCCAGATGATTCAAAAGTATGTCCTGGCTTTCTGCCTGAATTAGACAATCGTCCAGATATGAGTATATTTGAATACTTCTTTGCCTGCAAAATGCAATCACTGGAGTTAGGCACTTTGTGAATACCCTGGGCATAGTAGATAAGCCAAAGGGCAGTGCAGAGAACTGATAGTGCATGTAGCCTGCTTTGAAGAGTAGGTATTTTCTGCAAGATTCCCCGATTGGGATGTGCAGGTATGCTTCTTTTAGATCTAGTGTTGCCAACCAGGCGTCTTTGCCTAGCATAGGAAGTAATTGAAGAGTCAGCATCTTGAATTTTGGAATCTCCAGAAAGATGTTTGGAGTAGACAGGTCCAGGAAAGGACGCCATGAATTGTCTTTCCTGGGTACCAGGAAAAGTCTCGAGCAGAAACCTTGTCCCTTTTCCTCTTCTGGTACCAGTTGAATAGCCCCCATGCTTAAGAGAGAAAGTACTTGTTTTTGGGCCTCTGCCCACTGATTTGTGGGTAGGTCCGGCCACCTGCTTGGTGTTGGCAACGTGTTTAAGTGAAATCTGTATCCCTGGGACACTATTTAAAACCCATTTGTCCTGGGTGACGAGTTCCCAATTCTTTGCATGAAGAGCAATCTTTCCCCCGAAAGGGGTAGTCAGTTGACAAGTGCTTGGACATTTTAAAAGGAAGTTATGGAGACAGTTTACCATAGGGGGAGTCTTATTATTCCCAGATTTAGAAGTGGAGGCCCCCCACTGCTTAGTTGTGTGTGTCCCCTGGGACTGAAACCTGGGGTTTTTGCTATGTCTGCATTTGGCTTGAGAAGACCTGGAAGGGGCTGGAAAGGACCAATTCTTAGAAGGCCAGTGTCTACTAAATCTAGGAGGCTAAACTTGTAAAAAATCTTCCATCTTTTTAAGAACTTCTTCAGCCTTATTGTCAAACAGGCAGTCCTGATTTAAAGGAGCATCCAACAATTTGGCTTTAACACGATCAGGCAAAGATTGCTCCTTAAGCCAAGCATGCCTTCTAGGCACAGACCCAGTAACAGCAGCCCTGCAAGAGGCCTCTAAAGAATCAAAACCACATTGCAAAGTATGTTTTCCAACTTGTTCAGCAGAATGCATTAAATCCTGTAAGTCTTTATTTTCCACACAATCATGAATCAACATGATTTTCTGTTTAAGTCGTCCAATTACATGTTGCTGATATTTTAACATATGAAATTGGCAGTTTAAAGCTCTAATTGCCAAGGTTGCTGAAGTATAAACCTTTTTAACCCATCTATCCAGTACCCTGGAGTCTCTATCAGAAGGGATAGGATGTTTAGCAGTAGAAGCCTTAATGCCCTTGGGCCCCTGTGAAATAGTCTCTGGATCTGCAATAGGATTTCTGAAAAGGAACTTATGGGACTCAGGGACCCTGTAGTATCTGTCTGGTTTACTGGGAGCAGGAGGCAGGGAATCAGGAGCCAAACTGGTTTCCGAAAAAGCATCAACAACAATGTCTAGTACAGTAGGAATAGCCAAAGGCCTACGCTGAGGTAGGAGAAGGAAATCCCCAAGCCTCTTTTTTGAATCAGAAAATTCCTGGCTTTCCCAGTGAAAATGCTCCCTCAGAGTATGTAAGGTTTCACTAAAAGAAAAATCCTCCGGAGGGGAAGCAGATGGAACAGAATCCACTGCATCAGAATCCTCATAAGTAGGTAAGGACAAATCCAGGTCATCAGAAGTGTCAGAAAAAAAACAGAATCCTGATCTGAAGATTCATACTCAAGCTCAGCCCTAGGCCTCTTAGAGGGTGGGGGTTGACTACCCCTGATAAGAGTTATTAGATCTTCAGCCATTTTTATAATTTTTTGTTTAGGTATAGAGGCCTGAGCATGTGGCCTGGGCGTCGGTTTTTTAGACATGGATCGAGATTTAGGCCTTATTAATGAAGGAGGCGCGGATTTAATATGCAAGTACGTAGGCCTGAATACACCCTCAGAGGTCAGTGCCTGCACAGCAGCTCCGAACCCATCCAAGGTAGAGACATCCACAGGTTCCATAGTTGAAGTATCTCGTGGCATACCGGACTCCGAATGGGTTTCAGTAGAGGCCTGCGAATCAGAAGTAGCGGGCATCAGGGGCTGCAAAAGTGCCTCCGGAGTACCGGCGAACTGGCAACTGGCTTAGGAGAAGCATTGTCGGCAGTTTTGGACCTCGGCAGCCTGTCTCTGTCTTTATCTTTGTGTTTTTTTTCAGAATTCCGATAGTCGGATGAGTAACAGATGATATTTCTGGATAATTAAACAGAGAACCTAAATATTTAGAGACAAAAATATACTGACGACGTATAGTGCGCTGATTAAATAAAGCACAAAACAGACAACAAGGTACGTCGTGGTCAGGGCCTAGGCAAGGAATACAGTACGAATGAAAATCTATATGAGGTATTTGCTTTCCACAAGTAATGCAATTATTAACTTTTATTGACATCAGGAAGGAGCAAGAAAAAGTTTCCCCAATGGGGCACTTAGCTTTTAGTTGAAGACTTCGGTTCTGAAGCTCGAAAACGAAAATTTCAGAAGTCGGTCGACCGGTACTTGCGAACTGCTTTTGCTTCGGGCACCGCACGGCAAGAGAGACTGATGTAATGGCATCGGCTGCATGTTTTATACCCCTGACGACCTGATGTCATGGAAGAAGGGACAGCAACCGACGCAGGACTAAAGACTTTGTTAATCAGGCCGAATGAGGGCAACCTGCAAGCAGATTACCCAAATGTAATGACTGCAGCAGTGAAACACGAAAATATAACCCTTCTCAGAGGCTACACAAGAAGGTCTGGGTTTACCAAAAACTGACCAGTCCCCAACTTCTAAATCAGACAAGTCTGGGAAGAGATCTTCCTCTTCTAGTGCTTTATCTGAGCAGCCAAAAAAAGTTTGCCAAAATTTCCACACCGGATCCTAAGGCTATCAGATCCAACAAAATCTACAGCTCTGACACCATTTGTCTCTGTGCTTGCAGAGTTTGAGATTTGGAGATGGTCTCCAGTCTTGGAGACCTTCTCCCCTACTCTAAGATAACCAATATTACAGCATTCCAAGTCTCCAGCCCCCTCGACTCTGTTTTCCAGGAACCTGACAACATGGATTGAGTGGTATAGAGGCTTAAGGACACCAGCACTGGCCAAGTTGTTGTCAAAACCAACTCTGAGGGCTTCAGATCTAACCGCAACCTCCCCTTCTGCTCCAATTCCTACCCCAATCTGACCGTGGACAATGTCCTGAACTGATATTAGTGGAACCTTTGGATCAGAGACCTATGACGGGATCTTCGGATCCAACCATTGCTCTGACATCCTCTGCTCCATCTGAACTCGAGGAGTGTAGGAGCTGATGCTCTCCAGTCGGGTCTGGGGAGGCAAGTTGGATCGGACCGTTGTCGGATCCCACCTTGCCTCTCAGGGAATCGGGCTCGGGTGAGCTCGGCTCCTACCTCAGCCTCTGGCCTGTTGTCCTCGATTCCGTGGGTTCCCTCAACTTCTTTGGATCCTGGGATATCCTCAGATCAGGGGCAGGGGGCTTTTGAGGTGAAGAGGAGAGTGCTGTCTCCACAAACAGTTTCGCTGTCATCTCCAGACGCTCTACCCCCAAAAGCACCAGTGTCTGCCCCTATATCCTTGCATCCACAGGGACGCGTAGATCCTAGGTCTCAGGATGCCACACAGGGTAGACCCCTCTCTTCAGAAACCTCTCCAGACTACTCCTCCAAAGAGGCACCTCAGAAGAGATTATGCAAGAGGAAGCATTTAGACTTCCCAGAGGAGTCCATCACTTCTGATAAGGACCTCGACGAAGATGAAAAGTGCCCGGGGTCGCCTCCTGATGATGTCTCCTTTGGAGATATCTTAGAAATCCTGAAACTGAGAGGCGGCTGGAAGTCCACCAACCCTTCGAAAGAGGAGTCCGTACATTTGAAAGCCTTTGGATCTCACTCTTCAACTTCTTGGGCGTCTCCACCATTCGATGAACTTACGGACCTAGTTTCTCAGAAGGTGTGGGGGTCTCCAGATTCAGTGGAACCTGTTCCTAGGAGGCCAAACAAATTTATTACATCCCCGTCAGACAAAACCTTTCTAACTAAGGGGGTCCCAGTAGATGCTATGGTTGTGGCAGCATCCACCAAGAAGGAATTCTCAGAGACATCTTCTGTTCATCCACCAAACAAGGAGTCTTGTACAATGGACAGATATGGAAAGTGCATTTTTTCTTCAGCGACTTTTGTCCTCAGATCACTGAATTACCTTATCCATTTACTAGACTAAAGAGAGACCTCTTGAAAGAGCTAAGAGATACTCTCCAAGGTTCAGTAGCTGAAGGGGTTTCAGATAAAGTTTCCCCTCAGCTCTCTACCTTAAACTCGGTTGTCAGCTCCTCCATGACACTGATTTCTTATGCAACGCATGGAGCAAATAGAGCAGCGGGTTCAGGAATTTCCGTAAGGATGCATTCTTGGATGCGCTTGTGGGATTTTGCGGAGCCCTTTAAATCTTCCTTATGAATGCCCCGTTAGATGGCTCACCCCTGTTCAGGCCCAAAGACAAGGACAAGCTAACCAAGTGTGAGCAAGAAGGAAAGACTCTGTCTGCCATAGGAGTCCATTTTTCCATGCCTACCAGACCTTATCCCAAAGGACAGAATGGAAGTGGCAAAATGTGATCCCGAAAATCTCAAGAGACCTTTCCAGGACACAGGTGGCAATTCTTCCCCTAGGGGCAGAGGGGGGAAGTAGTAATGGAAGACACTGACCACACAGCGGAGAGAACTCGTAGAATCAGGGTGATTGAGAATCTTTCTTTAGCGAGTCCTTTTAGTGGTCCTGAAAGAAGGCCCATCTGTCCATCTCTGGAGGCAGTCGTGGGCCACTTATTTTTGTACCCAGAAGCCTGGCAATAAATAAAATACAAATGGGTACAAAGCACCATACCCATAGGCTAATCCATACTCTTTTCCTTCCCCATCCCAAACAAAGATCCCAGACATTCCACCCAAAGGGAACAGGCAATGTTAGAAATTCAAAAGTTGCTAGACAAGAGAGTCATCCAAGCAGTCCCCGCAGACCAAATAGGATCTGAAACTTACTCAAGATTCTTTTTAGTTCCAAAGAAAACAAGGCACTGGAGACCAATTCTGGATCTCAGCAATTTAAACAAATTAGTAAGAAAGTCCAAGTTTGGGATGGTAACATTGCAGTCAATACTCCCTTTTCTGGGAAAAGACGATTGGATGTGCTCTACAGACCTCCAGGATGCATACTACCAGATAAAAATGGACAGGCGATCCAGGAGACACCTGCACTTTTGGCTGGGAGCCAGACACTACCAGTTTCAAGCTCCGCCCTTTGGCCTCACTACAGCCCTCAGGAGTGTTCACCAAATGTATGGCAGTAGTTGCGGCTCACTTGAGACGCCTAGGATTCCGGGTGTTTCCATACGTAGATGACTGGCTCCTAACTGCCACCACCAAGCATCTACAAAAAGTCAAGAGACACCACACTGCAGCTCTGCTCTCACCTAGGAATTACAATAAACTATGAGAAATCTGCCTTACTGCCTTCTCAGCATGTATTTATAGGAGCAGAACTGGATTCAACAAACATGATGGCCAGACTTCTTCCAGAAAGAGTTCAAGTTCGAAGAAGTCAGATTTTAAATCTTCTCACGAAGAAAAGGGCTCAAGCAAGAATAGTCTTGAAAGTCGTGGGGATCATGGCATCAGCAATAATTCTGATCCTCTTAGCATATCTACTCATGAGAATTCTTCAATGGCTGCTGTCCACTCAATGGTTGATGCAGGAATTGCCAAAATAATACAGAAAATTGCAAAAAAGGACCTTCGTTGGTGGCTTTACAACTCATGTGACTCTAGGTCGACCATCTGTACTTCCCCAGCCACTAGCCACAGTGACCACGGATGCCTCTCAGATGGGATGGGGGAAGCATTATCTGGCAAAGACAGCCCAAGGCACCTGTCAGGATCACAAGACCAACTTGCACATCAATGTCCTAGAGATGAGAGCAGTGCTTCTAGCATTGCAAGCATTCCTGGACTCTCTTCCACTTGGAACTATTGCAATACAGACATGTCAGTTGTATGGCACAAACAAGGAGGAACCAGATCTTACTCCCTTTGTCGAGAGGCCCTAAGGGTATGGCTGTGAGCGACCTCCTCCCAATGTTTTCCGATAGCAACGCACATCCCGGGGAAATCCAGTGTGATAGCGGACAGAGTCAGCAGAGTGATTCTGATGCCTAACGAGTGGTCCCTAAAACAGGAAGTAGTGGAAAGGATTTTTTGCAAATGGGGCCAGCCTTGCTGCAACCTTTTTGTAACATCCATGAATGCCAAATGCAGCAGCTACTTTGGCCCTTATCCCCCCCCCCCTCCGGGGGAATCACCAAGGGATGCACTTATTCACAACTGGCCCTTGGGACTCATCTATGCTTTCCCCCTCTTCCTTTAATACCCAAAGTACTTCAGAAAGCCAAATTCTTGGGAATGGACCTGATACTCATCACTCCATACTGGCCTTGTCAGACTTGATTCTCCTTTCTATGGCCTCATCTTCGGGAGGAGCCTTGGCTGCTGGACTTGGTTCCAGACCTTCTGACTTGTGTGTCAGGAATGTTCCACCCTTCCCTTCAGACCCTCAAATTGACAGCGTGGCTGCTCTGATTCCAACAATAGCAAGGTTTCCTAACCTCTCTTCGTCAGATAAGCACATCCTACTTTCCTCTCAAAGCTTCAACAAGAAAGATATATAGAAGCAAATGGAAAAGATTCTCCTTATGGACTTCTCATATTCATTGTTGGTTTGTGTCTTTCAGTTTTTCCCGGTTAGGGGTCGCCACAGCGGAACTCCGGTCCGCTAATGATTGGCAGTAGATTTTTACATACTGGCTTGCCGGGCCTAACGCACAACCTTCAACGAAGGAACGCCCATTCACGCATGTCACTACACAGAAGACGCTCTGAGAATCGAACGGGCAACGTCTAACTGAGGCGACAACGCTACCGCAGCACCACCACCACAGTGGACTTCTCATAATCATTATTGACCCTTTTTCTGCCCCAATGAATTTCATTCTAGAATTCCTGGCAAAGCTATTCAATGAAGGCACAGCAGCAGCTACCATTAGAGTTCAGCTAGCAGCGATATCCAATTTCTATTTAGGTGAATCTGGCTTCAATATTATGTCTCACAGACTCTGCAAAGCCTTTCTTAAAGATACCTTGTTATTAAGACCACCTATCAAAGACCCTCCAGCACCACGGGACTTAAATTTCGTCCTCTCTCATTTAATTTTTTCCCCCGCTGAGCCAGCATCATCTTGCGAACTCAAGTTCTTGACATGAAAAAAGTACAGTTTTGTACCTACCATAAATGTAGATGTGCGAGTGCTAATACAGCTGCAGTCATAACAGATGGGTTTTCCTGCAGTCAGGTGGGTCCTCAGTCGGCCGAATTCCAAAGTCTAGGTCCGGCGTCGGTTGTCGTCGCTTCTTCCCTGACGTCAGTGCGACAGGGGTATAAAAGAACCAGCCGATGCCATTTTCTTCAGTTTTTCTTGCCCCAGATGTCAGGTGCCCCCAGAAGGAAGGCAATACATAAATTTATGTAATAATGCAATGCAATATAATCAAAAAAACAGTAGTTGCAAGCAAATACACCATAAATGAATACCCCAATCAGGTTGTATGAGGAGGTGTTAGCCATTAGGCCTGTCCCAAGAGGGGAAGGAGGGAGGGAAAAGTACAGTTTTGTACCTACCATAAATGTAGATGTCCGAATTGGATAGCATCTGCAGTCATAACAACTGGGTTGTCCTGTCGTCAGGCAGCCCTTCAGTCGGCCGGATTCCAAAGTCCGGGTCCGGCTTCGGCTGATGTCGCACTTCACCCGACGTCATCTCTGTTGGTCTTCGGGTATAAAAGCATCAGCCGACGCCATTTTCTTCAGTGTTTCTTGCCCCAGATGCCAGAAGCCCTATAGAAGGCTAAAAATTTTGGATAGATGCCAATGTTTCCAAAAGATAGAGGTAAACACAAAATAAGCATGTATGTACATAAATACAAACAAATACACCATGAAAGAAATCCCCCCACTAGCTAGCTATTAGAAGGGTAAACACCCTAGGAGTACCACAGAGGGGAAGGAGGGAGGTAATCCTGACTGCAGATGCTATCCAATTCGGACATCTACATTTATGGTAGGTACAAAACTGTACTATGTCCTTCATGGATGCATCTGCAGTCATAACAACTGGGTAGAATACCATAGCCAACTAGGGAGGAGGATAAAAGTAGATTATGGTGTGTTTAGGATCCCTTGCAGAACAGCAGTGGCAAACCCTGCTCGGGATCTGGAATATAGAGGTAAATTATAATGCTTGGCAAATGTATGCACGGAGGTCCAAGTAGCCGCCTCAATAATGTCTTTGGTAGCCACTCCTCGTAAGAAGGCTGTGGTAGTGGCTGTTGCCCTTGTAGAATGAGGTCTTATGTTCTGTGGAATTGGCTTTCCATGGAAGGAGTAACAGAATCGTATGCAATTTCCTATCCATTTGGAGATTGTCTGTTTGGAAATAGCTTTTCCTTCCCTTCCTGTTGCATAGGCTACGAAAAGTTGGTCAGTCTTTCTGCTATTTTTTGTTCTGTCCAAGTAGTAGCGTAGCTGTCTATGTACATCCAAGGTATGCAGTATTCTTTCCTCTCTGTTTTGTGGGTTGGGAAAGAAGGTAGGTAGGTGGATTGCCTGGTTTAAAGACACTCTGGATACCACCTTAGGCATAAATGTAGGATTAGTCCTCATGGACACTCTATCTTGGTGGAAGATTAGAAAGGGTTGCACTGCCATTAAGGCCTGTAGTTCTGAAACCCTCCTTGCTGAAGTAATTGCCAGTAGGAAAGCAGTTTTCCATGACAGGTGTTGTAGGTCTGCTGTTGCTGCTGGTTCAAAAGGTGATAGTGTCAATTTTTCTAACACAAAGTTCAAGTCCCAAGCTGGCAATGGTGGTTTCCTTGGAGGTTTTACATTCTTGATTCCTCTGAGGAACTGCCTGAGCAAAGGGTGTGAAAAAACAGGTGGATCAAAGCTGTATTCTGCTGAAATAGCTGATGCATGAATCTTGATGGAGGAGTAGGACAGGCTTGAATGAAGTAGTTCGGCCAGATACTCCAGAATGTTAGGCATATCTATGTTTGATACATCTTTTCCTCTTTCAGAACTCCAAATGACAAACCTTTTCCATTTCCCAGCATAATTCCTTCTAGTTGAAGGCCTGCGTGCTTCAAGAATAATGTCTTTAACTCTTTGTGAAAGTTCTGTATTAGCAGCTGCTATGTGATGTTCCATGCAGTCAGTTGCAGCGTTTTTAGGTGTGGATGCATGGTGCTGAAGTTGTTCTGAGTTAGCATCAAAGGCATCAGGGGTATTGGCCACATATTGTTCCGAGACATGCTCCTCAGCAGTGGGTACCAATGCTGTCTTGGCCAGTTTGGAGCTATCAGGATTATCCTTGGACGTTCCTCCTTGATCTTTAGTAGTACTTTGTGTATCAAGGGAAGAGGTGGGAATGCATATGCTGTTAGGCCTTTCCAGCTGAAGGAGAGCGAGTCCACTTTCCATGCTAGTGGGTGGAATGTCCTTGTGCAGAATTTTTGAGCTGGTGATTGAGAGGTGATGCGAATAGGTCTATCTGAGGCATTCCCCATTTCTTCGAGATGGTCTTGAAGATATCCGGGTGCAGCTGCCATTCGTGGGCACCCGATGTGGTCCTGCTTAACATATCTGCTAGAGTTTTCTTTTCCTGGCACAAATATTGCCTGTAACTGGATGTTGTAGCTGAGTGCCAGGGTCCACAGCTCCAAAGTCATTCTGCATAGGGGTAAGAATGAGTGCCTCCCTGTTTGTTGATGTACCACATGACTGTGGTGTTGTCTGTCCTTATCATCAAGTGGTCCTCCTTGAGAAATGGTCTGAACCTTTGGATTGCCAGTTTTACTGCCAGCATTTCTTTTAGGTTGATGTGCAGGTGAAGTTGGTCCTGTGTCCACAATCCTTGTACGCATTTGTCCAGCATATGCGCCCCCCCATCCTAGGTCTGAAGCATCTGTTGTGATGGTCTGGCTTGCTTGACCCTTGCGGAAGGGCAGGCCTGGGTTTGATTGGCATGCCTGAGCCCACCATAGGAACTCCTGTTTTAAGCATGGTATTAGTGGGATTTCCGTTTCTAGGCTGTGTCTGTGTTGGGACCATAAATTCTTTAGGTACCACTGTAGTTTTCTCATATGTAGTCTGGCAAATGGAACCAAGATTATGCATGATGCCATGAAACCCAAGGCCTGCAGTACCTTTCTTGCTGTTAACTTGTTCAGTTTTGTTAGTGCCAAGAAGTAAAGAGGGAGTTCTCTTTGTTTTTCTGTAGTTAGGAATGCCATTTGTCTTACTGTGTCCAATTCGCTCCCAGGAAAGTCCTTGTCTGGGATGGTATCAGTCTTGACTTTTGTAAATTGACTGTGTATCCCAGTGCTTGAAGCAAGTAAATGACCCTTTGTAAATCTGTTGTCAGCTTGCTTTTGTTGTCCCCTTGTATCAGGCAGTCGTCCAGGTATGGATAAATTTGAATTCTGTAATCTGCAATGGGCGATTACTGATGCCAGGCATTTTGTGAATACTCTGGGCGCAGTAGATAAGCCAAAGGGCAATGCTGAGAATTGATAGTGCTCTGATCCTGCAAGAAATCTGAGGTATCTTCTGCAGATTGGTCGAATGGGGACGTGCAGGTATGCCTCCTTGAGATCTAGAGTTACCAGCCAACACTCCTTGCCCAGCATGGGAAGAAGTTGCTGTAGGGTCAGCATTTTGAATCTTGGGACAATGATGTAAGTATTCAGGGTGGACAGGTCTAGAATTGGTCTCCAACTTTTTTCCTTTCTTGGAACTAGGAATAGTCTGGAGTAGAACCCTTTCCTTGCTCTGCTGTTGGCACTTTCTCTACAGCTCTCATGTTTGCTAACTCCATTATCTGTTGTAGAGCCTCTGTCTTTTGATTTGGAGGTAGATTTCGCATTCCTCTTTTGTCTGGTAAAGTGTGGAAGTGGAACCGTAACCTTGATCTATGGTTCGTAAAATCCACTTGTCCTTTGTTATGTGGTGCCAGTTTTTTGAAAATAAGGTTAGCTTTCCGCCTAGAGGAGCTGCTATTTGTTCCCTGGTAGGCGGGTTTAGGATTAAGTCACTGTGGCTGTGTTGATGTAGTGGCAGGTGTTGAGTCTGTGCCTCTGTTGTTACCTTGCCACTGTCGTCCTCTGTAGGCACCTCCTCTGGATTGGTTTCTGCCTCTGGAACGTCTATTCCTGCCCCTTTGAGGTCTTGTGGAGTCAGGAAAGGACCAATTTTGGCAGGCCAGTTCCTGCTAAACCTTGGGGTTGAACCTGCAAGAAATCTTTAACTGTCTGAACTGATTTTGCCTTTTCTTCCATTTTCTTCATAACCTGCTGGGCAGGTGTACCAAACAAACTTGTTTTATCCATAGGAGCATCTAGCAATTTAGATTTAACATGATCCGGTAAAGCTTGCTCCTTTAGCCATGCATGCCTTCTAATTACAGTGCCAGTCATGGCTGATCTAAATGAAGCCTCCAGTGCATCATAGCCACATTTTAAAGAATGGTTACTAACTTGCTGTATGTTATTGACCATTTCTAATACATATTTCTTATCAAGAGAGTCATCAGTGGTTAGCTTTTTAGTTAACTGATCAAGCATAAACTCTTGGTATTGTATCATGTGAAACTGACAGTTTAAAGCTCTAGCTGAGAGAGTGGCTGAAGTGTAAACCTTTTTACCCCATCTGTCTAATGACCTTGCTTCCCTTTCAGAAGGAACAGGGTTTCTAGCTATGGTCGCGGCTACTGCCTTGGGACCCTGGGAAATAGTTTCGGGGTCTGCAAGAGGGGCCTTGTAGAGGTGGTGATGAGTATCTGGCACCCTGTAAAATCTGTCTGGTTTGGCAGGGGCTGGGGTAAAGAATCTGGAGCGGAGCAGACATCATTGAAAGCATCATCCACCACAGAGAGAACAGGAGGTATAGCTAAGGGCCTGTGCTGTGGAAGGTGCAATAAGGTCCTAAGTCTTTTCCTGGAGTCTGAAAAATCCTGTTGCTGCCATTGGAACTGTTCTCGCATGGCATGCAAGGTTTCCCCAAAGGAGAATTCTTCTGGTGGGAAGCAGCTGGAATGGATTCTTCAGCATCAGAATCTTCAAAATTGGAGAAAGGAGCCTCTGGCTGGTCAGTTATGTCTGATTCATCAGCAGAATAATCAGAGGACACTGGCTCATGGGGCTCTGCCCTAGGTCTCTTCTCTGGGGCTGAGAGGCCCCGTCTGGGTGAGATTGAGATCCTCTAATTAATGAAATTAAATCTTCTGCCAAAGTAAGCATTTGAGAACTGGAAGAGGGCCTGGTTGAGGGGGGTTTAACAGGCACTGTTTTAGTAGTCTTGGCTGCTTTAGCCCTGGCGAAGGCCTTAATGGACATGGCTGCTGGAGGCCTAGCAG
This sequence comes from Protopterus annectens, assembly GCF_019279795.1. Classification (NCBI taxonomy): domain Eukaryota; kingdom Metazoa; phylum Chordata; order Ceratodontiformes; family Protopteridae; genus Protopterus; species Protopterus annectens. The sequence goes on along the minus strand of NC_056747.1, from coordinate 74,702,171 downwards.
CACCACGTGCTGGGGTAGAGACATCCAAGGGAATGGTGTCTGATAAGTCAGTGGTAGGCACCGTAGTGGGTAAAATTTCTGAGGCCGATTCAAGAGTGTTAGCAGGGACCTCAGTTGTAGAGATAGATTCAGCTGTATTTTGATCAGTTTTTCGGTTTCGCCGAAACCGAGACACTCGCAGTTTGCTTAACCATGGTTTCGGCCGAAACCGCGGACCGCGAGTGTCGGTCTTTTCTTTGCGTTTTTGGCAGAATCGTAGTCGGAGGATCCGACGGCATAATGTACGCAAAATCAGAACCGAAAAACTGTTCTGCAAACTCCGACCGGCGCCTGAGCGTTCGTCGGTTGAAAGAAGCACAGGACGAACAGGCTGCTACGCCGTGGGCTGGGCCTAAGCAAGGCAGGCAGTAAGAGTGGAAATCTTTATGAGGTATTTGTTTCCCACAGGTTAAACAATTATTAACTTTTTCTGACATCGGCTGAGGCAAGAAAGAGTCCCCAACGGGTACTTAGCTTTAGAAGTCTTCAAGTAGTATTCGGTAGAAGTAATCTCTGGATCCGACCGACCGGCACTTGCGAACAGCTTCTGCTTCGGCGCCACGCGGCAAGAAAGACTGAAGAAAATGGCGCCGGCTGATGCTTTATACCAAGACCAACAGAGATGACGTCGGGTGAAGTGCGACATCAGCGAAGCGGACCGGACTTTGGAATCCGGCCGACTGAAGGGCTGCCTGACGACAGGACAACCCAGTTGTTATGACTGCAGATGCATCCATGAAGGACATCCTGGACTGCAGCTGTATTAGCACTCTAACATCTACATTTATGGTAGGTACAAAACTGTACTATGTTCATCGTGCATACAGCTGCAGTCATAACAGATGGGTAGAATCCCAAAGCTAAAAAAGGGGTGGTAGGCACTAGGTGGAACTAGGAGGAGCCAGGATGCCCTGCAAGACTGCAGTGGCAAAGCCTGCTCTAGATTTGGAGTATAATGGTAGGTGATGGTGCTTGGAAAAGGTATGCACAGAACTCTAAGCGGCTGCTTCCAAAATATCTTTGGTAGGAACCCCCCTGAGGAAAGCTGCAGAGGTAGCTGTTGCCCTTGTGGAGTGAGATCTGATGCCTGCAGGTACAGTTTTACCATGAAAAGAGTAACAAAAGCGTATGCAGTGGGCTATCCATTTTGAGATTGTCTGTTTGGAAATTGGCTTCCCTTGAGCTCCTGTAGCATAGGACACAAAGAGTTGCTCTGATTTTCTGAAAGGCTTTGTTCTGTCCAAATAATAACGCAGCTGTCTGTGGATGTCTAAAGAATGTAGTAGTCTCTCCCCTTTGTTTTGAGGATTAGAGTAAAAGGTAGGTAAGTGGATAGCCTGATTAAAAGCTACCCTGGATACCACCTTTGGCATAAAGGACTGATTGGTTCATAAGGAAACTCTGTCCTGATGGAAAATGATGAAAGGCTGCACAGCCATGAGGGCTTGTAGTTCCGATACCCTGCGAGTTGAGGTGATAGCCAGAAGGCTCAAAAGGAGGCAAGGTCAGTTTTTCTAGAATGAAATTGAGGTCCCAAGCAGGTACTGGTTGTTTCCTTGGGGGTTTTATATTCTTAGCCCCTCTGAGGAACTGTCTTAAGAGGGGCTGAGAGAATAAAGGAGGATCAGTGTTGTATTCTGCAGAAATGGCTGAGGCATGGATTTTGATGGAGGAGAATGAAAGTCCACTGCTTAGCATCTCAGCTAGATACTGTAATATTTGAGGTAAATTCAGTATTCCAGGATTCTGACCCTTTTTCTCATTCCAGGCACAAAACCGTTTCCATTTTGCGGAGTAAGCTTTTCTAGTAGAAGGCCTTCTGGCCTCCAAAATGACATCCTGCACCTCCTTGGAGAGTAAGGTCTGTTGTGAAGTTAGGGAATCTTCCATGCGGCCAGACTGAGTGTTTTCAGCTGACTGTGTAGAGTTCTGAAGCTGTGCTGAGTCAGAAGAAGAGGCATTAGAGGTAGGATCCATGGTGGGGAATGCGTCAGGCTCCTCAGGAGTGGGTACCAGTGTTGTCTTGGCCAGTCTGGAGCAATGAGAATCATCTTTGGTCTGTCTGCTCTGGTTTTTAATAGAACTTTGGGCAGCAGAGGAAGAGGTGGAAAGGCATAAACTGTCATTGTTGTCCAACTGAAAGAGAGTGCGTCCACTCTCCAGGCCTGTGGATGAAAGGTCCTTGAGCAGAAATTTTGCCAATTGGTGATTTTTGTGGGAGGCAAAGAGATCTATGTCTGGCCTTCCCCAGGTTTGAATTATCTCTGTAAAAACTTGAGGATGCAACTTCCATTCGTGTGGATCTGTCATATTTCTGCTTAGGTTGTCTGCCAGCATGTTTTCCTTGCCTGGCAAGTACTGTGCTTGAAGCCCTGTTTGTTTATGTACCACATTACTGTGGTGTTGTCTGTCCTTATCAATAGCTGACCTGGATGCAGAAGGTTTTTGAAAGCTATAATAGCATTTATTACTGCTAGCATTTCCTTTTGATTGCTGTGTAGGTGCTTTTCTTTTTGGGACCATTTGCCCTGAATGCACCGATCTGTCATGTGCGCCCCCCAGGCGTAGTCCGAGACGTCTGTTGTGATGACTTGATTTGCTTGAGGCTTGCAGAATGGGAGACATGTGTTTCTTTGGCATGCTTGAGCCCACCACAGAAATTCCTTTTGAAGACATGGAATCAGTGGTATTATTGTTTCCAAACTGTGGCTGTGTTGAGACCATAGGTTTTTCAGGTACCATTGAAGTTTCCTCATATGCAGCTTTGCACATGGGATTAGTAGGATGCAAGATGCCATGAATCCCAGAGCCTGCAGGATTTTCTTTGCAGTCAGCCTGGCGAAATTTGCTAGTTTTCTGAAGTATTGAGTTTGTTGCCCCGGTTTCTCTGGCGTGAGGTAGGCCATCTGGGTGTTTGTGTCCAAGTTGGCACCCAGGAAAATTATTGTTTGAGAGAGTATTAACCTTGATTTATTTTTGTTGACTGTGTATCCCAGAGAATTCAACAACATTATTACAAAAGCCAGATGTTTCAGAAGTATGTGCTTGCTGTCCGCTTGGATCAGGCAGTCGTCCAAATATGGGTATATTTGTATCCATTGAAGTCTGCAGTAGGCAATTACTGATGCCAGGCATTTTGTGAATACTCTGGGCGCAGTAGATAAGCCAAAGGGCAATGCAGAGAATTGATAATGGGTTGAACCTGCAAGAAATCGGAGGAATCTTCTGCAATCTTGTCTGAGTGGGACATGCAGGTATGCCTCCTTGAGGTCCAGTGTTACCAGCCAAGACTCCTTGCCCAGCATGGGAAAAAGCTGCTGTAATGTGAGCATCTTGAATTTTGGCACAAATAAAAATGTGTTTAGGATGGATAGGTCCAAAATAGGTCTCCAATCTTTTCCCTTCCTTGGTACCAGGAATAGTCTGGAGTAAAAACCTTGACCTTGTTCTTGTGCAGGTACCTCTTGAATAGCTTTCATGTCCATGAGATCTGAAATTTGTTTTTGTGCCTCTGCCCTTTGATTGTGTGGCAGATTTGGCATGCCTCTCATTTTTGGAAGGGTGTGAAAATGGAATCTGTAGCCTCTGTCTATAATGTCCAGGATCCATTTGTCTTTTGTGACAATATGCCAATTTTTCGAAAATAATGCCAGTTTTCCGCCTAAAGGTGCTGCCATTTGAGCCTTGCTTAGCATGCAAAGGGGAAAGTCATTGGGTTTGCTTTCTGAATGGCTGTGAACTATCCTCACCACCTATTTGTGTAGGTGCTTGCCATTGTCTGCCTCTAAACGATCCTTGAGATTGCCCTCTGCCCCTCGGGTGCCTGTATCTACCTCTTTGGGGTCTGTCCGTGGCTGGAAAGGACCAATTTTTGGAAGGCCAATTTCTACTGAAACGTGGAGGTTGTACCTGTAGGAAATCTTTCATTGTTTGCATTGATTTAGCCTTTTCCTCCATTTTCTTTAATACCTCCTCAGCTTTAACACCAAATAATACATCTTTTTGCAGAGGGGCATCTAGTAATTTAGCTTTGACATGATCTGGTAAGGTTTGCTCTTTGAGCCAGGCATGTCTGCGTATGACTGATCCTGCAACAGCAGCTCTACATGAGGCTTCTAAAGCATCAAAACCACATTGCAAGGTATGTTTACCCACTTGTTCTGCACTATGCATCAAATCCTGCAACTCCTTCAAATCTGGTTGTTCAGGTTGTGACATTTTGCTTCTCAACTGTGATAACAGAAACTGTTGGTACTTTAACATATGGAACTGGCAGTTTAATGCCCTCATGGTTAAGGTGGCAGAGGTGTATACCTTTTTCCCCACCTTTCTAAAGCTCTGGAATCTCTCTCTGAAGGTAATGGATTTTTAGCAGTGGAGGCCTTAATCCCTTTGGGGCCCTGTGAGATAGTTTCTGGGTCAGCCGCATGGCTTTTGTATAGGAATTGGTGTGAGTCAGGAACCCGGTAATACCTGTCAGGCTTGACGGGGGCTGGAGGTAAAGAGTCTGGGTTAAGGCAGGCCTCCGAATACACATCATCTAGAATGTCTAAGACAGGAGGTATAGCCAGAGGCCTGTGCTGAGGGAGCAAGAGAAAATCCCTAAGCCTTTTCTTGGAGTCTGAGTACTCTTGGCCTTCCCAGTGGAAGTGTTCCCTCAAGGTATGCAAGGTTTCCCCTAAAGAGTAATCCTCAGGGGGGGAGACAGAGGGAATGGACTCCTCTGCATCAGAATCTTCAAAAGGGGAGCATGAATGCTCCTGGTCATCAGAATGCTCTGAAATAATGGAGGCCTGGTCCGAGGAGGGGGATTCTTCCTCCACTCTGGGACTTTTGTCCAGGGGGGGTTGAGAACCCCTGATAAGAGTAATCAAATCCTCAGCCATTTTGAGCATCTGCTTCTTAGGCATGGGGCCTTGAGAAGGGCCCCGTGGAGCTTGCCTTTTAGTATGCATGGCTGCTTTAGACTTAGTGAAAGCCTTGATGGAAAAAGAAGAAGGCAGGCCTGAAGACACCTTGAGAGGTGGCAGACCTGTCTAAACTCTAAGTTTCACCGCCAGGAGTGGCTTCGGTATCGATAGTCGGGGTGTGGGCCAAAGAGCCTGCAACCTCGGGTACAGTAGACACCGCCAATGAAGTGTCATCGGTAGTCAGGGGCTGCGTAGGTGCCTCACTGAGAACCGGACCACCTGTAGTCTGCTTTGGCGTGGTGTCGGTAGAAGCCGCGGACCTCGTATGTCGGTCCTTATCTTTGCGTCTTTTACTCAAAACTGGAGTCGGAGTATCCAACGACATAATGTAATTAAATTTTTTGCCAAAATAGTGTTGGGCGAACTCCGCCGGACGCTTAATGGTGCGTCTGTTGAATGTAGCACAAAAACGACAGGCTGAGACGTCGTGGTCTGGGCCTAAGCAAGGAATGCAGAGGGAATGAAAATCCTTATGCGGTATTTGCTTCCCACATGAAATGCAATTATTAACTTTGTCTGACATCGGTCTGAGGCAAGAAAAGTTTCCCCAACGGGGTACTTAGCTTTCAAGAAGACTTCGGTTGCAAAATATTCATAATCTCAGGAGCTGGCCGACCGGCACTTGCGAACTGCTTCTGCTTCAGGCACCGCACGGCAAGAAACACTAAAGAAAATGGCGTTGGCTGGTTCTTTTATACCCCTGTCGCACTGACGTCAGGGAAGAAGCGACGACAACCGACACCGGACCTAGACTTTGGAATTTGGCCGACAGAGGACCCGCCTGATGGCAGGAAAACCCGTCTGTTATGACTGCAGCTGTATGCACGATGAACATCTATTCTCTTGATAGCCAATACCTCTGCTAGAAAAGTGTCAAGTGCAAGCCTTATCAATAAAGCTCCCCTACTTGCTTTTCCATAGAGACAGGGTGCCCTTACGAATAAATCCTTCCTTTTTGCCAAAAGTATGTTCAGAATAAAATTTGAACCAATCTATAGAGCTGCCAGTTTTTTACCCATATTACGAGAATAAGGCAGAATACATGTTACATCAACTGGATGTGCATAGACAGTTACATTTCTACTTACACAGGACTAAGGACTTCAGAAAGTCTGACCAGCTATTTATCTGCTTTTCAGATTCAAAGAAAGGTACTTCACTCTCTAAGGTAACACTTTCAAAATGGCTTTCAGACTGCATAACTTTCATCTATACGTCCCCAAAAGAGTTAAAGCCAGCTCTACAAGAGGCATTGCAACCTCTCCTGCCTTTCTGGCTAAACTACCAATTGATACCATGTGTGCTGCTGCAACATGGGCAAGACCACATACCTTTATCACTCATTACAAACTCGATTTGGCCTCCAGGAACAGGGCCTCTTTTGGTTCCACAATTCTGAAGAATATTCTCCATTGAGCAACCCAAGAAAGATGGTGCTAGGGACACTGTCCCATCCTAGTAAGAATGAAGGCAAGATAGGACAACAACACATAAAGAAGTTCTGTATTCACCATAATGTTCCATGTGTGTTGTTCACCTTCGCCTTCATTCTTACACCCCACCCTCCATTCCCCCTGGCCATTTTTACTTCTGGAAGAGAGCTGGTACAACTGGTAACATAATTCTCTGGCCTTCTTCATTGAACTCAGTCATTTTACTGCGAGTCTTTCATACTACTATTATAACTGCAAACAAGATCTAGGGAGGTTTTCTGGTGCATGCTGAGATGGGGTTTAGCCACGAGCTGGTAGAGGACCTCAAGCTTGAATATAAAGGCAGAGTCAGATCTGAGGATTGGATCCGAACCCATCCTAGTAAGAATGAAGGCAAAGATGGACAACACTTATGGAATGTTATGGTGAGTACATAACTTCTTTCTTGCTCAGTCAGGCTTAGATAATTTGCACACCTGACTAGCTGATGCTTAGCTCATTTGTAAGACCAACTAGCTATTGCACAGGATGACTCATTACTTTTGCCATAGGATGTGGAGTACCATTTCTTATATACAGCCATCAACACTGCTGCCTGCCAACTGTCACAACTTATGACCACAGAAAGATTATTTTGAACTGTAAGCCCGTTGTGGGCATGCATGTAATGTCTGTTTATGCTGTGACCATATTATAGGTTTGAAAGGGGGAGTATAGGACATAGATGAAAAGAGGAAGCAATCAATGTGGATAACACAAGGTGACCTAACATAGAATGAGCAGGATGGAGTTGGAATAGGAGCTCATATCTCTCAACTTCCCAGCTCATAATGACAGATAAATTGCATTAAAAAGTGCCAAACTCCCTGGCATAATTTACACATTGATTATAGGAAGAGTGTACTTTCATGAGAATGGAACAAACGATAGCAAGAACAGGCACATATATTGTCCAAGCCAGTGCAACAGCATGGCATGCCAATGAAGGACTCAAAGGAAAGGATTCTGAAAAAAATACATTTCACTGTTATTTTAGAACAGTGCTCATGAGTGAAAACTGCATGTTGTAAAAAATGTACAAACAGCAGGGGATCAAAACCCTCCACCTTATCACGGAGTACAATGAGTCAGGAAGACATTAGTGCAACTATGCTCTTCCTTATCTTAGTATTGCTTGGTGACACAAATTGACAGTCAAATTAGTTGCAGGACAGAGAACAAGACAGCACGTCTTCCACAGAACAAAAACTGTCATTTCTCTATAGTTACACCATTACCGCTAAGACTGCTCCATGCCAACCATCGTGCATTCCATGACCACAAAGACAGGATTTTAATACAGAAGCCCTTTCTGGGTGTAGGTGTGTATGCTGCATTTACCTCCTTTTTGACTAGGCTGAAGGCTGGAAATGACGGCAAAGGAAAAGATGAAAAAAAAAAAGGAAAGCACACAGAGGGTAGAACACAAAGTGTGCCAAGAAAGATTGTGGTGGTTAGCAGCATATCTTACAACTTACATTATTAGCTCAGCAATGTTGTCTGTGCGGTTTGTTTTTATTTATATAAACGTACAATTGCCTATGTCATAAGTGATGATTTAATAAAGATGTTTCTTGTTAAAAAAAGAAAAAAAGGGGGGGGGTGGGCATTGAATAATTTATGTAATCTTGCTTAGGTTATTTGATATATAGCAATATATGTGAAGTCTAATGTTTGCAGATGTGAGTTTGATTACTTTTATATAAATGCAAATGTGCTTACATCACAAGTGATAATTCTGTAAAGGCGCTTTATCAACTTTTATGCCTTTACCCAAAACACTTCTCAACCTACGCACATAGATAAGGTCACAAACAAGCATTCTGAACTTGACTGGATTTTAACAAATTATTCCATGTATAACTACGACACAGGTTGCCTGCCTGATTCTCTTAATTACCTCCACCCCAACTACCTTATCAGAAAACATACACAGGGTATAAATAATATTACATATTGATATACAAGTAATAAACAGTTCTCCCCCTTACTATTTAACACTATTAAATGAATACAACTGGTCACCCCTGAAAACCCTGCAACTGGATCTTGCAGTTCAGTATTTTAATAATGCATTCCTGCAAATTCTACATAATCTTGCTCCTTTAAGGAAATTTCATTCCAAGTTCGAACAAAGTACAGTTGTGTACCTACCATAAATGTAGATGTTAGAGTGTATTCACTGTTGCAGTCATTACACTTGGGTTATCCTGCTGGCAGGCGACCCGCAGTCGGCCCGAGTTCCAAAGTCTTGGTCCGGCGTCTGTTGCTGTCGCCCCTTCCCTGACGTCAGTGCGCCAGGGGTATAAAAGTTGCAACTGACGCCATTTCTTCAGTTTTTCTTACCCCAGATGTCAGGTGCCCCCAGATAGGAAGGCTGAAAAGATAAAAATATGCCAAACAACCATGCATATATTACTATAAACATTTCCTACATCTACAAGCAAATACACCACATAGGTTGCATAGAGTTGAGAAGTTCAGAATAGTCCCAGCAAAGAGGGGGATGGTGGGTGGGTAACCTGGACTGCAACAGTGAATACACTCTAACATCTACATTTATGGTAGGTACACAACTGTACGATGTTCATCGTGTTTCACTGTTGCAGTCATTACACTTTGGTAGAATCCCAAAGCTGAGGTTGGGTGGCTGGGTCTAGATTGGATTTGGCAAGGTTAACAAGCCCTGCAGAACTACAGTGGCAAAGCCTGCTCTGGATTTGGAGTAGAGAGGTAGGTGGTAGTGCTTGGTAAAAGTGTGCACTGAGCTCCAGGTTGCAGCTTCTAATATTTCTTTGGTTGGTACAAGCTGCTGAAGTGGCTGCTGCTCTGGTAGAATGAGGCCTAATGCCCTTTGGCACTGATTTGCCATGTTGTGCATAACAGAAGAGGATGCAGAGTCCTATCCATTTGGAGATTGTCTGCTTTGTAATAGGCTTTCCTTGTGATCCTGTGATGAAAGCTTTTGTTTTGTCCAAGTAAAATCTTAGCTGCCTGTGTATATCCAAAAGCGTGCAGAAGTCTTTCCCCTTTATTCTGGGGATTTGGGTAGAAAGTAGGCAAATGAATGGTTTGGTTTAAGGCCACATTGGAGACCACTTTTGGCATGAATTTGTTCTAAGAGAAACCCTGTCTTGATGAAAAATGAGGAAAGGTTCCACTGCCATCAATGCCTGTAACTCTGAGACTCTTCTTGCTGAAGTTATTGCTAGGAGCAGAGCAGTTTTCCATGACAAGAATTTAAGGTCAGCTGTGCTGGCTGGTTCAAATGGGGGCAGTGTTAGTTTTTCTAAAACAAAATTGAGGTCCGAAGTAGGTACTGGTGCTCTCCTAGGGGGTCTTATATTCTTTGCCCCTCTGAGGTACTGTCGTAGTACAGGATGTGAAAAAAATAGGAGGATCTGCATTGTAATGAGCTAAAATGGCAGAGGCATGGATTTTAATAGATGAAAAAGATAGGCCTTTGTCCAACATCTCAGTCAAGTATTGCAAAATCTGAGGTATATTAGGGACCAGTGGGTCGAGCCCTTGTGCCTGGTTCCAAGCAGAGAATCTCTTCCATTTTTCTGCATAAGATTTCCTAGTGCTGGGTCTCCTGGCTTCCAAAATTACATCCATAACAGCTTTAGAGAGAGATGCAGTCTGAGTGGCTACATTATCTGCCATGCTGCCAGGTTTAAGGTTCTGAGTTGACTGTGCAGAATCTGATTGTTTTGCTGTGTCAGAAGATGAGGGATTTGAGGTAGAGGCCAAGGTGGGCCTTGGGACAAAGTCTTTAGGATTGGGTACCAGTGCTGGCGTGGCCAGTCTGGTGCAATCAGGATCATTTTTGGCCTCTCGTCTGACTTTTAGAAGCACCCTGGTGAGAAGAGGCATCGGAGGGAAGGCATAGACTGTCAGGTTTTTCCAGCTGAATGATAGAGCATCCACTTTCCATGATTGAGAGTGATAAGTCCTTGTGCAAAATTTCTGTATTTGGCAATTGTGAGGGGAGGCAAAAAGATCTATGTCTGGGCGTCCCCATTCCCTTGTTATCATGTTGAACACTTGTGGATTTAGCTTCCATTCGTGAGGATACATGAGATTTCTGCTTAGTTCATCTGCCAGTGTATTTTTTGTTCCTGGCAGGAATTGTGCTTGCAGATTTACCTGGTAGGTCAGTGCTGTGTTCCACAAAGTCATGGCTTGTCTGCATAGGGGGAAGGAATGTGTGCCCCCTTGCTTGTTTATGTACCACATAACTGTGGTATTGTCCGTCTTTATTAATAGTTGTCCTGTCCTGGATGTATTAGGTCCTTGAAGGCTGTCGGGGCATTCTGTACAGCTAGCATCTCTTTTTGATTGATGTGAAGATGCATTTGTTCCTTGGGCCACGTGCCCTGAATACATTTTCCTGCCATATGTGCTCCCCAGGCATAATCTGATGCATCCGTTGTTGTTGTCTGCCTGGCTGTAGGTAAGATGAAAGGCTGTCCCTTGTTGTGGTGACGGGCCTGGGACCACCATCGAAACTTCTGTTGTAGGCAGGGGATCAAGGTTATGATTGTCTCTAGTCCAAACACTTTTTAGATATCATTGTAGTTTCCTCATATGCAGTTTTGCATATGGAATTAGTAGAATGCAGGATGCCATGAAACCCAGGGCCTGCAGAATTTTTCTTGCAGGGAGCTGGGTCTTTGTAGCCATCATTTGAAAGTAATGAGTCAGTTGCCTTTGTTTGTCTGGCGTAAGATAAGCCATCTGGGCAGTTGTATTTAAGCTTGCACCCAGGAATATTCTCTTGAGAGGGCACTAGTTTTGATTTATTTTCGTTTAATGTGTACCCTAGGCAAATTAGCAATCTTTTTACAAATGCCAGGTGCTTTAGAAGAATGTCCTTGCTCTCTGCTTGAATAAGGCAGTCGTCCAAGTAGGGATATATTTGAATTCCTTTTTGTCTGCAAAATGCAATTACTGGTGCCAGGCATTTTGTAAAGACCCTGGGCGAAGTAGATAAGCCAAAGGGCAGTGCAGAGAATTGGTAATGCATTGAGCCTGCTATAAATCTGAGGTATCTTCTGCACGATTGTCTGATTGGGACGTGCAGGTATGCCTCCTTGAGATCCAAAGTAATTAGCCCAGCCTCCTTGGCCATGGGCAGAAGTTGCTGTAGTGTTAACATTTTGAATTTTGGAACATCCAGGAAAGTATTTAGGATTGACAGGTCCAATATTGGTCTCCAGGGCTTTGTCTTTTCTGGGTACTAAGAAAAGTCTTGAGTAAAATCCTTGTCCCTGTTCTTCTTGTGGAACTTTTTGAATAGCTCCCATACCCATAAGAGCAGCAATCTGGTTTTGTGCCTCTGCCCATTGGTTTTGTGGCAGGTTTGGCATACTTTTTAGTTATGGAAGCGTGTGGAAGTGGAACCTGTACCCCTGAGAAACTACATTCAGCACCCATTGGTCTTGGGTGATCATGTGCCAATTTTTTGAGAAAAGTGCTAGCTTTCCCCCTAAGGGTGCTATCAACTAGTAAGAGCTTGGCATTTGCAGAGGGAAGTCATTGTGACGGTTTCCTATAAGGTTGTGATTTGTCTTCTCCTCCTTTGGGGGCTGAAGCACCCCATTGTTTAGGTCTGTAGGAGCCTTGAGGCAGAGATCTGCCTCTTTGTGGCCTATCTGACACTGGAAAGGATCAATTTTTTGAAGGCCAGTTTCTGCTAAATCTAGGTGGTTGAACCTGTAAGAAACCTTTCACCGTTTGCATTGACTTTGCTTTATCCTCCATTTTTTTTTAACACCTCTTCTGCCTTAACACCAAACAAAGTATCATGCTGTAGTGGAGCATCCAATAATTTTACTTTAACATGGTCAGGTAAACTTTGTTCTTTCAACCAAGCATGTCTTCGAAGCCTGTAACTGCGGCTCTACAAGAAGCCTCTAATGAATCAAAACCAGACTGCAGAGTATGCTTTCCCACTTGTTCAACTGCAAGCAATAAATCCTGCATTTCTTTACTGTCAGGACTTTCTATATTTGTAACCATTTTCTGTTTTAACAATGACATGAGATACTGTTGATATTTACGCAAGGGAGCCTGACAGTTTAAAGGTCTTACAGCTAAAGTAGCAGAAGTGTAAACGTTTTTCCCCCATCTGTCCAGAGCTCAGGAATCCCTATCTGAGGGGACAGGATTTTTGGCAGTGGAAGCTTTAACCCCTTTAGGACCCTGAGAAATTGTTTCTGGGTCTGCAGCGGGGTTTTTGTAAAGAAATTTATGACAGTCAGGGACCCTTTAGTACCTGTCTGGCTTTACTGGTGCAGGGGGTAAAGAATCTAGAGACAGACTGGATTCAGAAAAAACAATCTACAAAATCAAGCACAGGGGGGATAGCCAGGGGCCTGTGCTGAGGCAATAAAAGGAAATCTCGGAGCCTTTTCTTGGATTGAGTAATCCTGGCTCTCCCAATGGAAATGCTCCCTCATGGTGTGCAGGGTTTCCCCAAAAGAATAATCCTCAGGCGGTGAGAGGCTGAAGGAAAGGACTCTTCAGCATCAGAGTCCTCACAAGGAGGGAGAGAATAGCCCTGATCAGAAGAATCAGAGGAAATGGAAACCTGATCAGAGGAATCATAATCAGTGTCCTGCCTAGGCCTTTTGTCAGGAGGAGGATGGGAGCCCCTGATTAAAGTAATAAGGTCTTCGGCCATTTTAAGCATCTGTTTCTTTGGCATGGATGACTGTTCTGGAGAATGCTGCACTTGTTTCCTTATCTTTAATGGTGTCTTTGAGTTTGCCTTTGTTGCTGTAGTAGCCTTAATTGTAAGCTGTGAAGGTCTGAAGACACTCTCAGTAGCCGGTGCCTGCTCAGCGGCTCCGGACCCATCTGAGGGTATAGTTTCCGTAGGCCCAATACCTTGAGTTTCCACAGGCCTCGGGGCCTCCACATGGCTGTCGGTTATGGCCTGTGGCTCTGAGGTAGCAGTTGTCAGGGGATGTGAAAGTGCTTCACTGAGAACCGGCAACTGGCCTAGAAGAGGCTTTGCGTCGATTTTGAACCTTGGATGCCTGTCTTTTTCTTTGTCTTTGCGTTTTTTATACATTCCGGTCGGTTGTTCCGACAGCATTATATAATTAAATCTTCGTCCAAAATAATGTAAAGCAAAATAAAACCGACATTTAATAGTGCATTTATTGAATCTAGTACAAAACCGACAACTAGTAACATCGTGATCAGGGCCTAGGCAAGGAATGCAGTAAGAGTGAAAGTCCTTATGAGGTAATTGCTTCCCACAAGAAATACAATTATTAACTTTTACTGACATCGGTCTGGAGCAAGAAAAAGTTTCCCCAATGGGGTACTTGGCTTTATTGAAGACTTCGGTTCTGAAATTCAACTTTGAAAATCTCAGGAGTCGGCCAACCAGCATTTGCGAACTGCTTTTGCTTCAGGCACCACGCGGCAAGAAAGACTGAAGAAAACGGCGTTGGTTGCAACTTTTATACCCCTGGCGCACTGACGTCAGGGAAGAGGCGACAGCAACCGACGCCTGACCAAGACTTTGGAACTCGGGCCGACTGCGGGTTGCCTGCCAGCAGGATAAACCAAGTGTAATGACTGCAACAGTGAAACACGATGAACATCTTCCCTACATAAAGAGCAGGACAAAGCCTGGACTTACTAACACAAAAACAAGAATAGTGACAATTATGCAAACTACCGACAGCTCAGAAATCGGGCCAAAAAACAAATAAGACAGGATAAAAAGTCTCTCCTCCAAACAAACAGAAAGGGCTACTGACACCTACAGAATATACCTCCAGGTCCTCAAGGAGGGGGTAGGAGGTGGGGGGTTAGTAAGAATGTAAGGTGAGATGGACTACATACATCAAACGTTATGGTGAGTACATAACTTCTTGATGTTATGTAGTCCAATCTCGCCTTCATTCTTACCCCTGGGACAGCGTCCCTAGCACCTTGACCTTGGGTGGCTCAGTGAGAAATACTCTTGAGCAGTGTGGAACCAAAGGAAGATCTGCCTCTAGAGACCAGATCTAATTTGTAGTGACTAATAAAAGTATGAGGTTAAGCCCATGTTGCTGCAGCACAAATATCATCCATAGAAATCCTAGCCTGAAATGCAGTTGAGATAGCCACAGATCGTGTAGAATGAGCCTTCACTTTAAAAGGTAATTATTTGTCATTGGAAGCGTAAATAAATGAGATGCAATTGGAAATCCAGTGAGACAAGGTTACTTTAAAAACAGGAACCCAAAGTCTAGTGTCTGAAAACGAGACAAACGGTTGATCTGATTTCCTGAAATCTTTTGTCCTATGTAAATAGAAACGCAATGGTCTATGAACATCTAGCTGATGAAACTTAAATTCTGCCTTGTTAGAAAAATCAGAAAAAAATCACAGGCGACTCAATGGATTGGTTGATATTGACAACAGAAGCAACCTTTGGAGTAAAGGAAATATTGGTTCTTAAAGAGATCCTGTCTTTATGAAACACCAAGTAAGGTGGCTTAATCGATAAAGCTTGGAGCTCAGAGACCCGCCTAGCTGAAGTTACGGCTACCAAGAATACAGTCTTCCATGACAAGAATTTAAGGTCACACATAGCTGCGGGCTCAAAGGGAGTCAAGGTGAGCTTCTGTAATATAAAATTGAGGTCCCATGGCATTACTGGATCAAAGACTGGAGGTCGGAGTAACATTGTCCCTTTCAGAAAGGCCCTACAAAGCCTATGAGTCATAAGGTTGGGCTCATTAGCAATAAATCGCTGCCAGTTGCACTTCAATGGTTGCTGCAGCTGACCCCTGACCGAACAGTTGAGAAAGAAATTCTAATATTGCCGAAATAGGCACTGTATAAGGATCAATATGTCTTTCACAGGCCCAAATGGAGAATCTCTTCCACTTACTGGAATAAATCTTCCTGGTAGAAGGCTTGTGGAAAGACAGAATGTGGACCACTTCCGGGGAAAAATCATGAAGCCTGACTAGGGATAGAACTGGAGCAGCCAAGCTGTCAACTTGAGGGTCTGGATGGAGGGATGAAACTGTCCTGACATGAGTCAGCAGATCTGGATCTGGGTCCAGAATCCAGGGATCCTCCATTAGGTAGGGTTGAAGGAAGGGAAACCAAATCTGACGAGGCCAGTGTGGGGCAATCAGGATCATTTTGCTTCCGAAAGACTGCTTTCTGAATGACCTTTGATATCACAGGAAATGGTGGAAAGGCATAGAGAAGACTGAAGGGCCAAGCATGAACCAGGGCGCCCCTGAGCGCCTCCCCCTCCGGGGGGATAAGGGTGAAATATCTGCTGCATTTGGCATTGAGGGGGTTGGCAAACAGATCGCAGCAAGGCTGACCCCATCTGCGGAATAACTTCTCTGCAACATATTTGTTCAGGGACCAATCGTGAGGCATTAGGATAGCTCAGCCTGTCGGCAATCACGTTGGGCTTCCCCAGTATATGCGCTGCAACTAGAAAGTGTTGGGAAGACACTGCCCACTGCAAAACACGAAATGCCTCTCTGCAAAGGGGGTATGATTTGGTTCCATCCCTGCCTGTTCAGATACCATACCACTGACATGTTGTCTGAGTGGATTGCAATTGTCCCTAGAAAGCTCTGAAGTGCTTGCAACACTAATAGCACTGCTCTCATCTCCAAGACATTGATATGCAAATGGGTCTCATGATCCTGCCACGTGCCTTGGACTGTCCTGCCGAGATAACGGCCTCCCCATCTGATCTGGTAGGCATCAGTGGTTACCGTGGCAATTGGAGAAGATGGGACAAAAGGCTTGTCCACGTTGAGATTGCTGGCCTGAAGTCATCAGCATAGATCCTGCTTGCAGTTGTCCGTAATCAGAATAGAATGGGAGAGTGGAAGATGCTGTAGTCACCATTGGGCAAAAAGCAGCCACTGAAGAACCCTCATGTGTAGTCAAGGGGAACTAGGATGATCGTGGCAGCCATGTTCCCTAATAACTGGAGGACCACTTTTGCCCTGACCTTCAATGGTAGTAAGGTGTAGACCTGCTGTTGTAGAGCCTGAATTCTCTCTTCTGGTAAAAAGGCCCTCATGAACACCATACCTAGTTCAGCGGTGATAAAAGTGACACGCTGCGAGGGCAACAAGGCAGATTTTTCCCAATTTAGAGCAATTCCTAACCTTTGGCACAGTGTAATGGTGGCGTCCCTAGTCTGTAACAGTAGATGCCTGGTGGTGGCAGAAAGGAGCCGGTCACATCCAGGTACGGAAACACTTGGAATCCCTGACGTCTCAAGTGAGCCGTTACCACTGCCGTGCATTTGGGGAGACCAAAGCGCAGAGCGCGAAAGTGAAAATGACTGGCTCCCAGCCGGAAGCGTAGATGACTTCTCGATGCCCTGTCCATCTTGATATGGTAGTAAGCATCTTTAAGGTCGATGGAGCACATCCACACATCTTTCCCTAACAGAGGGAGTATCGACTGTAAGGTGACCATGCAGAACTTGGACTTTTGTACATGTAGGTTCAGTTGGCTGAGATCCAAGATGGGTCTCAGGTCCCCTGTTCTTTTTGGCACCAAAAAGAATCTTGAGCAAGTCCCTAATCCCACTTGGTCTGTGGGGACAGGCTGGATGGCTCTCTTTGAAAGCAACTTTTTTATTTCTAAAGCTGCGGAATCCCTGTGAATGGGTGGAACATCTGGAATTCTCTTGGTTGGCAGGGGAGGAGAAGAGAAGGGAATATGATAACCTCTGAAAATTATCTTTAATACCCACTCGTCTTGGGTGACGTCTTGCCAGGCTTCTGGGAATAAAGAAATGCGACCCCCCACCGGCACAGTCGGGCCTCCCTTCAGGAAGCGCTGGTAGGGAGAACCGTGAAATGAATCGCGTTCCCCCTGGTTACGCAGGCCTCCTCTGCCTCTAGGGTGGCATCTATCTGAATTTCCACCCCCTCCCCTGCCTGTGGAGGGGGAATCACTTTGTGCGTACTGAAAAAACCTTTGCGACTTCCTGAACCACATTTTACCAACCTTCTGGCCCTTTGGGTAAGGTCTAGAAGGCATGGAAAAACGGACTCCCATGGCAGACAGGGTTTTTCCATCTTCCTTGCACCTAGTGAGAGTGTCCACCTTGGTTCCGAATAAGATGAACCATCAAATGGGGCGTTGGTGAACGTAGACTTGAAGGCCTTCGTGAAATTACACAGGCGCATCCAGGAGTGCCTCCTAAGAGCAACTCCAGAACCCACTGCCCTGCTCGCTCCATCGGCTGCGTATGAGATCAGCCTCATGGAGGAGTTGGTAAGGGAATTTAGGGTAGACATCTGTGCATTGACCTTCTGTGCCATAGCATCAGAAATGTTACCCTGTAGAGAATCTCCTAGCTCTTTTAGATCTCTCTGGAGCCTTGTAAAATACATCAAGTAGTTAATCGACTGCAGAGTAAAAGCCGCTGAGGTAAGCACATGCTTCCCATACCTGTCCATGGCCTGGGATTCCTTGTTAGGTGGATGGACGGTAGACGAAGTTTCAGCAAGTTCCTTCATGGTGGCTGCTGCCACCACCATGGCATCTACTGGAACGCCTTTTGTCAGATATTCCTTGTCTGTGGGAGTAGACAAAAACTTATTGGGTCTCCTAGGAACCAGTTCCAAAGTGTCAGGAGTTTCCCTCACCTTTCAACAGATGAGATCTAGTAGCTCATCAAAAGGGGGAAGAGACCCAAGAGGCAGAAGGTTGAGACCAGAAAGCCTTCAGGAACACAGACTCCTCATCAGATGGGGATTTGGAGGGCCAGCCACCTCTCTTTTTCAAAATCTCAAGGATATCTGAAAAAGAGATATCTTCAGAAGACTACTTGGGGGACCCCTCTGACTCCTCAAGGTCGGTGTCCGATGTGATAAGACTCATCCAGGGAGTCGACATGTTTCCTCTTACACAATCTCTTTTTGACAGGCTCCCCAGGCAAAAACTCAGAGGAGATGTCAGAAAGTTGGGGACCACTCATGGAGGTATCCTGAGGCCTTGAGTCTGCGCTGTCCAGGGATAAAGGGTAATCTGAAACTGACAACGGTGCCGGAGGGGGAAGAGTGTCGGTGCCGTAGGATTCAGCTGATGACCTGGCCAGTACGCTCCTCATAACCTCAAAGGCTGATCCCCCCGGCTCCGAAGGCCGACTAACCGTAGAGGATACGGCAGTAGCCCTTGGAGCAGAGGAGATGGGGTCCGAAGCAGATGGGTCCAAGCTTACCCGAGCCGAAGCACTGAGAGGCAGGCTCAGAACCAATGAAGATCGATCAGAGTCCTCCCCCTCGGGTCTGACCGGGGAACTGTGGACCCTCGACCCTGTGGACAGAACCGACAGGGTAGGAGTGAAAATCGGAACAAAGAGGCCAGGCAAAGCTACTGGAACCGACCTAACAGCACCCGACGGAACCGATAACTCTGGCTCCGGGGGCCAAGAAAGGCTCTGAGGAACAACAACAAATGATGAAGGGGCCATGGTCTCTGGAGCTGACTGGGTCGGAGACGCAATCAATTTGGCCAGCACCGATGACTGAAGCAGTTTCTTCACCACTATCAACATCCTCATCGGAAAGGGACCTCGAGGACAGTACAGTTGTGTACACTTACCATAAATGTAGATGTTAGAGTGTATTCACTGTTGCAGTCATTACATTTGGGTAATCTGCTGGCAGATTGCCCTCAGTCGGCCTGAATTCCAAAGTCTTTGGTCCTGCGTCAGTTGCCGTCTTCTCTTCCATGACGTCACCATATAAAACATGCAGCCAACGCCATTTTCTTTAGTTTTTCTTGCCCCCGATGTCAGGTGCCCCCAAAAAGGTAGCAAAATTATATACATGCATCAATATAAACTTTACCTTCATCTACAGGCAAATACACAACATAGGTTGTAGAAGATAGAGAAGGAAAGATGAACTTCAGAATGACAGAGGGATGGGCGGGAGGGTAACCTGGACTGCAACAGTGAATAAACATCTACATTTATGGTAAGTGTACAAAACTGTACTATGTTCTTCGTGTTTCACTGTTGCAGTCATTACATTTGGGTAGAATCCCAAAGCTATGGTTGGGAGGCTGCAGCTACACAGTATTAGGTGCGGCTATAAGGCCCTGCAGCACTGCAGTGGCAAAGCCTGCCCTGCACTTAGAGAAGAGAGGCAAATCGTAATGCTTTGTAAAGGTGTGAACAGAACTCCAAGTAGTAGCCTCTAGAATGTCTTTGGTTGGTACTCCTCTGAAAAAGGCTGCTGAAGTAGCAGCAGCTCTAGTGGAATGAGACCCAATGCCCTTGGGTACAGGTTTACCATGGTGTAAGTAGCAGAAACGGATGCAGTGGCTTATCCACTTTGAAACTGTCTGCTTTGAAATAGCCTTTCCTTCTGATCCTGCAGTATATGACAATAGTAATTGCTCAGTTTGTCTTAGAGCTTTTGTCCTGCTCAAGTAGAATCTTAGCTGTCTGTGTACATCCAAGGAATGCAGAATTCTCTCCCACTTGTTCTGCGGATTTGGATAAAAAGTTGGCAGATGAATTGTTTGGTTAAGAGCCACACTGGAAACCACCTTAGGCATAAAAGTAGGATTTGTCCTCAGAGACACCCTGTCTGGGTAAAATATGATAAAAGGCTTTACAGCCATGAGGGCCTGTAGCTCTAAAACTCTTCTTGCTGAAGTAATTGCTAGTAGCAGAGCTGTTTTCCATGATAAGAACTTTAGATCAGCGGTAGCAGCTGTTTCAAATGGAGGCAGGGTGAGCTTTTCCAACACATAATTGAGGTCCCATGCAGGTAATGGTGATCTTCTAGGCGGCCTTAAATTTTTGGCTCCTCTAAGATACTGCTTTAGTAAGGGATGAGAAAAGATTGGTGGCTCTGTATTGTAATGAGCCAAAATGGCAGAGGCATGGATTTTAATTGATGAGAAAGATAGGCCTTTGTCAAGCATCTCAGTTAAGTACTTTAATATCTGAGGAATATTTGGTTCCGCTGCATCAGTTCCTTGTGCTTGACTCCAAGCACAGAATCTCTTCCATTAATCAGCATACGATTTTCTAGTACTAGGCCTTCTGGCTTCCAAAATGACATCCATCACAGCTTTACTGAGAGGTGTTGTTTGTATAACTACATGATCAGTCATGCTGCCAGGTTCAGTGTTTGTAGTTGATTGTGCAGGATCTGATTGCTTTGCTGGGACAGTAGTTGAGGTCTTTGAGGTAAGGTCCAAGCTGGGTATTGAGACAAGTTCCTTAGGATTGGGTACCAGTACTGGCAGGGCAACTAGTATCATCTTTGGTTTCTCTTCTCCGACTTTTAGGAGGACCTTGGGGAGAAGAGGCAGAGGAGGAAAGTCATAAACTGAAAGGTTTTTCCAACTGAAGGATAGGGCGTCCACTTTCCATGCTTGTGCAGAATATTTTCAATTGATAATTTTGAGGAGAGGTAAATAGATCTAGGTCTGGGCTCCCCCATTTCTCTGTTATCATGCTGAAGACTTGTGGATTTAGTTTCCACTCGTGAGGACCCATAAGGTTTCTGCTTAAATCATCTGCCAGTTTAGTTGGTTTTCCTGGCAGAAATTGAGCTTGAAGATGTATTTGGTAGGTCAAAGCTGTGTCCCACAGTGCCATGGCTAATCTGCAAAGAGGGTACGAGTATGTGCCCCCTTGCTTGTTTATATACCACATGACTGTGATGTTGTCAGTCTATCAGTAGTTGTCCTGGATGAAGTAAGTCCTTGAAGGCTGTTAGGGCATTTTGAACAGCTAGCATCTCTTTCTGGTTGATATGAAGATGCATTTGTTTTGGGGTCCATATGCCCTGAATGCATCTTCCTGCCATGTGGGCCCCCCACGCATAATCCGAGGCATCTGTTGTTAAGGTTTGGCTGGCAGTGGGGAGAGTGAAGGCTCGTCCCATGTTTTGGTGACATGCCTTTGCCCAGCATAGAAACTCCCGTTGTAGGCAGGGAATGAGCAGAATCATTGCTTCCAGACTGTCAGAATGTTGACTCCATAAACTTTTCAGGTACCATGGAAGTTTCCTCACATGCAGTCTTGCATATGGGATCAGTAGGATGCAGGATGCCATGAAGCCCAGAGCCTGCAGAATTTGTCTTGCAGATAATTGGATTTTTGATTCCATCAGTTTGAAGTAAGCAGGCAGTTGCCTTTGCTTGTCTGGCGTGAGGTAAGCCATCTGGGCAGTTGTATTCAAGCTTGTACCCAGGAATGTTATCTTTTGAGAGGGTACCAGTTGTGATTTCTTTTCGTTTATTGTGTACCTTAGGCATGTTAAAAGCCTTTTCACAAACGTCAAGTGTCGAAGAAGAATGTCCTTGTTCTTTGCTTGAATGAGACTAAGTAAGGATATATCTGTATACTTCTTTGTCTGCAAAATGCAATTACTGGTGCCAGGCACTTTGTAAAGACCCTGGGCGCAGTAGATAAGCCAAAGGGCAGTGCAGAGAATTGGTAATGCATTAAGCCAGCCTTGAATCTGAGGTATCTTCTGCACGTTTGTCTTATTGGAACATGCAGGTATGCCTCTTTTAGGTCTAGTGTCACCAGCCAAGCGTTCTTGTCCAGCATGGGCAGAAGCTGCTGCAAAGTCAACATTTTGAATTTTGGGATGTCCAGGTATGTGTTCAAAATCGATAAATCCAGTATTGGCCGCCAGGCCTTGTCCTTTCTGGGTACCAAGAACAGTCAAGTAAAAACCTTGTCCTTTTTCCTGTTCTGGTACTGGCTGAATGGCCCCCATATCCATGAGGGACGTAACCTGTTTCTGTGCCTCTGCCCATTGATTTATTGGCAGCCAATCATTTGCCATTGGCAGTGTGTGGAAATGGAATCTGTATCCCTGTGATACTATATTTAGTACCCACTTGTCTTGGGTTATTAACTGCCAATTTTGAGCACAAAGTGCTAACTTTCCCCCTATGGGTGCTGCCAAAAGATAAGTGCTTGGTGTAGGCAGAGGGGAGTCATTGGGATTGTTTTCTGTAGGTTTGTGCTTTATCTCCTCCAGATTTGAAGGTAGAAGCGCCCCCATTGCTTTGACCTGTACGAATCTTGCGCCTGGTATCTGGAACCCTTAGGGCGTCTGGATTTGCCCCTTTGAGCTCTGTCTGACACAGGAAAGGACCATTTTTTTGTAGGCCAGTGTCTATTGAATCTTGGTGGCTGTACTTGTGAGAAGTCTTTAACAGTTTGCACAGACTTAGCTTTGTCTTCCATTTTCTTTAAAACCTCTTCTGCCTTAATACCAGAGAATCATGCTGTAAAGGTGCATCTAGCAATTTAGCTTTGACACGATCAGGCAAATTTTGTTCCTTTAACCAGGCATGCCTCCTAATCCGAGATCCAGTAACTGCAGCCCTGCAGGAGGCCTCTAAGGAATCAAAACCACATTGCAAAGTATGCTTTCCAACTTGTTCAGCTGCATGCAATAATTCCTGCAATTCTTTATTTTCTGCACATTCTGAAATCATCATCATTTTCTGTTTCAGCAATCCCATTACATGTTGTTGGTACTTTAGCATATGAAACAGACAGTTTAACGCCCTGATTGCAAAGGTTGCAGATGTATAAACCTTTTCTCCCAATCTGTCTAGTGCCCTTGAATCTCTGTCAGAGGGGTTAGGAATTTTTGCTGTCGAGGCCTTAACTCCCTTTGGACCCTGTGAAATAGTTTCAGGATCAGCAGCAGGGTTTCTAAATAATATCGGTCAGGCTTACTGGAAGCCGGAGGTAAGGAGTCAGGGGTCAAGCTTGACTCCGAAAACACATCATCCACAATGTCTAAAACAGGGGAAATGGCTAAAAGGCTTGTGCTGAGGGAGAAGGAAATACCTGAGCCTCTTTTTTGATTCTGAGAAGTCTTGACTCTCCCAGTGAAAATGCTCCCTCAAAGTATGCAAGATTTCTCCAAATGAATAATCCTCAGGAGGAGATGCAGATGGAATAGACTCCTCAGCATCAGAATCCTCATAGGGAGATATAGATAATTCCTGATCAGAAGTGGAATCAGAAGAAATGGAAACCTGATCTGAAGATTCATAATCAGTGTCTTGCCTAGGCCTCTTATCTGGAGGGGGATGGATACCCCTGATCAAGGTAATAAGGTCTTCAGCCATTTTGATCATCTGCTTTTTACGCATAGAGGCCTGTGCACGTGGCTCATGCATCAGATTTTTTTGATCATCTGCTTTTTACGCATAGAGGCCTGTGCACGTGGCTCATGCATCAGATTTTTTAGTTTTAGAAGTTGCTTTTGTCTTTGGTTTTGCAGCAATCGTCGGTTTGATATACAAATGTTGAGGTCTGAATACACCCTCAGAAGCTGGTGCCTGCTCAGTGGCTCCGGACCCATCCGAGGGAGATACATCCGTCGGTCCAATACCTTGAGTACCTTGCGGCATGCCGGATGCCACATGGGTGTAGGTAGAGGCCTGCGACTCGAAGGTAGCGGGTATCAGAGGCTGCGAAAGCGCCTGAGTACTGGCGAACCGGTGATTGGCTTACGAGAAGCTTCGTCATTGGTTTTGGATCTCGACTGCCTTTCTCCGTCCTTTTCTTTGCGTTTTTTTATGTACTCCGGTAGTCGGATTGCTATCAGATGACATTTCTGGGTAGTTAAATGCGTTTCCAAAATACTTTGATGCAAAAATATACAGACGCTTAATAGTGCGTTGGTTAAATCTAGCACAAAACTGACAGCCAGGCACATTGTGATCAGGGCCTAGGCAAGGAATACAGTATAAATGGAAATCCTTATGAGGTATTTGTTTCCCACAAGTAATACAATTATTAACTTTTTCTGACATCGGTAAAAAGCAAGAAAAAAGTTTCCCCAACGGGGTACTTAGCTTTAGTGAAGACTTCGGATCTGAAACTCAAACATTTCAGTAGTCGGCCGACCGGCACTTGCGAAATGCTTCTGCTTCGGGCACCATGCAGCAAGAAAGACTGAAGAAAATGGCGTCGGCTGCATGTTTTATACCTCTGACAACCTGACGTCATGGAAGAGAAGACAGCAACTGACGCAGGACCCAAGACTTTGTAATTCAGGCCGACTGAGGGCAACCTGCCAGCAGATTACCCAAATGTAATGACTGCAACGGTGAAACACGAAGAACATCTTTATATCCCAACAGCTATATGTAGTAGTAGTGGGATGGTAGCTGGGTGTGGCTACTGCAGCAGAAAGGAATTCGAACATCTATGGTTATGCTAAGTGCAACTTACACAACTATACCAGGTTCATCATTCTCACTGCTGCAGTAGTCTTCTGGCTATACGAGTTTTATTACAAAATTCTATACAACTTGGAAAGAGGAAGGATAAGGATCCAGAAGTCTCTAAAGAATGGTCCTAGCAAAGCCAGTCTTGGATGTGAAAAAGGAATCTATTTTGTAACGCTCTGTACATGTATGTACAAAGAACCAAGTTGCTGCATCTAGGATACTTAACAGTCCACCCCTTTCCAATACATAATCTTAGATGCCAAGGCTCAAGCAGAACGCCCCTTTATATTGCTGGAACAGATTCACCACATAGGTAGAGTTAGTGCAGAATGGCACAAAATATACTGAACCGACCGATATTGCCAACATCCTGGCAGACTGGTTCAGCTCAAACTTCACCCCCCTCTCACTCCCAAAAGGGCCCATAACCATACCAGAAGAATGTAGAGTCCCTGAAATCACAGACACACAGGTTAAAACAGCCCTCTTCAAAGCCAAAAACACAGCATCAATGGGACCGGACTGTGTCCCAGGATGCGTCCTACACGAGCTCAAAAACGAACTAACCCCTCACCTAAACACACTGTTCAAAACGCAGCCTCTCCACAGGCTACGTACCCATAGAGTGGCGTACAGAAACAGTTATTCCGCTCCACAAAGGTGGAGCCACAACAGACCCCAGGAACTATTGCCCTATAAGCCTGACTAGCTTGGTCTGCAAGGCTATGGAGTGCATCATTATGGAACTCATTAACAGAGACATTGGGAACCTCCAAACACTGGACTCAACCCAGTTCGGCTTTGTTAAGGGCAGATCATGCCTCCTAAACCTGGTGGACTTCTTTGAGACAGTTACCAAGGCTATAGACAAGGGAAAGGTGGTACACACAGCCTACCTAGACCTCGCTAAGGCCTTCGACACCATTCCCCATTATGGTATTATAGACAGGCTCATCAGCCTAAACATAAATCCCTACGTCACAAGATGGGATGCCAACTGGCTCACGGACAGAACCCACATGGTGAGAGTTGTGGGAGCTAGGTTTGACTCTAAATCGGTTACAAGTGGTGTTCCCCAGGGCTCAGCCCTAGGACCTCTCCTGTTCGGCATATACTTCTCAGAGGTACAGGCAAGCACAGGAGGACTTTGGCTGACCAAGTTCGCAGTCGTCTGCAAACTAGGGGCTATAACTGACTCTCCGGCTGACACAGACATCCTCCAAAAGGGTCTCACTGAGACGGATACCTGGTGTCAAAATCATGGCCTCAAGCTAAATGCCAAAAAGTGCATAGTCATCCCCTTTGGAAAAAACAAAGTACCCACAAGCTACCACATAGGTGGTAGTCCCCTAAATACAGAAGACGTAATAAGGGATCTGGGGACCCAAGTAGATAGTAATCTCACTTTTGATAATCACACTGCCAAAGTGGTTAGAAAATCCTTCTACGTGGCCCACCTAATCACAACAGGGTTCTCATCCAGATCAAGAGGTCATTGTGCCCCTCTACCCATCACTCATCAGACCCATCATAGAGTACAACACCCTATTTAGGATGTACCTTACAAGACACCTGCAACAGCTGGAAAGACCACAGAAGTACCTCACCAAGAGGATCATTGGCCTCAAACAGATGCCCTATGCAGCTCGACTGAAGAAACTCCAGCTGTACTCGGTTGCATACCGCCTACTCAGAGGTGATCTCTGCCTGACATACAAGGCCATGTCCAACCCAGAATTGATGGACATGCTCCACCTAAAGAAAACCTTATCCCCCTCGAGCCACACGCTCTATGGATCTAAACTCACCACAGCAATAAATAGGAAGTGCTGGAGGGATAGAGGGATAAGATGCATTATAATCTTCTGCCGATGGATTCCCCTAGACCTTCTGCAGTTCCTCCTGTTCTTGAAGCGGTGTTACACACCTTTAGGTCTGCATCTCAGACTTCAGTCTCAACATCCTGCTCCTAAAAAAAACTGAAATTTCTGAGCCTCAGGAACCTTATAAAACCTTTCTAAGGATCTTTCATCAGAACAAACAGTCATTTCTCTTAAAGCTGACAAGCCCCCAAAAACGTCTTGCTTTTCAAAGTCTTGCCAAC
This sequence comes from Protopterus annectens, assembly GCF_019279795.1. Classification (NCBI taxonomy): domain Eukaryota; kingdom Metazoa; phylum Chordata; order Ceratodontiformes; family Protopteridae; genus Protopterus; species Protopterus annectens. The sequence continues at coordinate 74,675,334 of NC_056747.1, read as the reverse complement.
ACATAAAGATAGATCTGTGGATAGGCAAGGAAAGAAGGTATATACTCTTATGCTACTTTAGCATTTACAGCCATCAACTACCAGACACGTATGGCTAGATATGTGCTTCCCTTCTTTCCAAACTGTCAGATGTCAGAATGTAGCACATCAGCTAAGACAAGATCGCAGTCCTTTCCTTGCTGAGGGGCTCAGTTCTGCTTCCCATTTTGCTAGACATTCAATGAACACTGCTGATGCAGTTTCAAGCGTGGCTGCAACAGTATCAGTCACTTGGAGGTATTCATGGTTTAGGCTTCAATTCCTTCCAGAGGATGTCAAAGCTAAACTGTTAAGATTCTCTTCTGATTCTCAGAATTTGTTTGGTTCTGCAGCTGCAAACTTTAAGGTGTTACCGGACAGGGGTAAAGTTAAGCAAGACCTTAAGCAGACTTTCTTTTCCCCTGTTCCCAAGTACCAGAGGAATTATCCTTCAAAAGCAGGTCCTTGTGTGTATGTAGGTATCAAAGGCAGCCCTGAAAGGATGACAGTCCTCCAAAAGGATTTTTCCTGAACCCAAATCATGACTCCATGGGGCAAAAGTCTTCCTTTCCTGATAAACCTACTTCTATGTGCCTTTCATCTTACTCAAACCAGATTCCTCTCTCCCAAAGACTATCTCAGTCCTTTCCCATTTGGCAGAGAATTACAGCAAATAAGTGGGTTCTGTCTACTTCACAAGGGCTACAGAATGGTGAAGACATCCCTTGCTCCTTTTTCAGGTATTCCTCAGCCTCCTCTTTATGAATTGCTTCATTTTCCACCATTGATTCAAGGTCTTCTGTCTCACAGAATTATCCAGTCCCTCCCTGACAGACAGGCAAGATTATAATCCAGGGTGTTTCCAGTTCCCAGGAAGGATGGCTCTTGAAGACCTATCATAAATCTTTCCTCTCAACAATTTTCTGAAAAGTTAGCCTTTTCAAAATGCTAACTCTTCAGACTAATTTACAGTGCTTCTACCTCAAGCCTTTCTGGATTCTCTAGATTTGAAGGATGCTTATCTTCATATTCCTAATCATCCTCTTTTCAGGAATTTTTTTATGATTTTCTGTATTGTCCTCACATTATCAGTTCTCTGCTTTGCCATTTGGTCTTTCTACAGCCCCCTAGACTTTATACCAAACATCATACAGACTTCATGGCATACAGATTTATCCTCATCTTGATAACCTTATTCAAGCTTCTTCCAAACAGGCAGGACTTGGGAGTTAATGTCTCTGCTTTGCAGTGTAGGCTTCACTCAATCTAAAATGTCAGTTTTGACACCTTCTCAAGATCAGGCTTTCTAGATTTCAGAACGGACGCTCTTACTATGACAACCTTTCTTCCTCCGCTCAAGGTTCTCCTTTTGATAGCCTTCTTTTAAGCCTTTTCTTCCCTTACAAGAGACTTGAGCAAGAGAGTTTTTAAGAACTATCTCTAAGGTTCAATTTGCCAGATTCTATATAAGGAAATTACTGTGTATATAAAGGCAGTTTGGCTTCAACACTGCCATCCTCTGGATTTCCAGATTCTTCTCTTGCCTTGTCCAAGGAAGGAATTTATTTGGCGGATTAACCAGATAACCACAAATCCAGGCATTCCATTTGCACTTCCTCCGTCCACTCAGGTTCTGTTTACAAGATGCTACAGACCTACCCTGGGGGCTTGTATCATCATCATCCCGTTCCAGGGAGTCTGGTCTCTTCAGGAGGTGAATGCACAAATCAACCTCAAAGAAAAGAAAGCCTTGACTTTAGCTCTCCAGTCCCTGCATTACCACTGATCTCCAAGCGCCTTCAGAGTGTTTATGGACATCACCATTATGTGGACAAGCAAATAGGAACAGTCTTACCACCTTTACAGCACCATTATATGGACAAGCAAATAGGAACAGTCTTACCACCTTTACAGACTACCTTTAACAGCATGAGACTTTGCCATCAGACACCAGTTAGTTATTCAAGCAGTCTACACTCACTCAGACAGGAAGACACTTTGGGCAGATCCTCATAAGTGAATGTTGCACAGGGAGGTTTTCCTGGACATTTTTTCATCAATGGGGTACTCCTCGGGTGGATCCATTTGCTTCTCCTCAGACATCTCAGCAAGTTCTGTTCCACAGTGTCAAGTCCTCTGGCTTTGAAACTGGACACCATGTCTTCCAGTTGGAAAGGGATGTTCCTGTATGCAATTCCTACTCTTCCTCTGTTGCCAAAGTCCTCCACAAAATTATGTTGGACAGGCCCAAAATCTTGTTGGGAGACTCCCATCTGGCCCAGAGAGCACCGATTTCCCTTCTCTTTCACCTGGCCAGGGGCAATCACAAGCTATCCCACAGGATAAATCTCTTGGAGCTTTTCTCCTCGGGTCACTCCTAAAGAAGGGCTGTTGCCCAGTCAGACTAACCCCATAAGTAAAAATAAATAAATCTCCTCACACAGGACAAGGGCTCTCTCATTCACTCTCATCCTAGAATTGACACACTGGGTTATAAGGTTCCGATTCCTTTCCGGAACCATTTTTTGAAGGATGTGCTTTAGGTTTTACAGGAGGCAAGAAAACCCATTACTAGAAAATCTTATGTAGCTAAACGTAAGAGATTTTCTATTTGGTGTCAAAACAATGAACAGGACCATCTTTCTGTTGGGATTTTTGCTGTTCTTCTCTATTTGTGTCAGTCGCTCATTTCTGGTTTGGCATATTCTTCGGTTCATAGGTTCATACTAGGCTATCTGCCCTAGGGCATTTATAAGCCTAGCCAGAGTGTGTTTGGCTTTCGCCACCCATTTTAAATTAATTTTGCTATGCCCTTTTTCAAGGTTAGTATACTGTGCCTCTGTCTAACAGTGACACAGAAGTGATACCGGTAAACCTCGATCCCCATCCACTCATCAAGATTCCTCTTGAAGAGAGTCAATGAGGGACTCTGCCTAACCTGGACTGGGATTTTATTCCAGAGTGAAGGGAGCCTCTGTGTTATGAATCTGTCCCTCCAGCATGTCCTATTTATTTCAGTGCTGAGGTTCAAGTCTCTCAAGCACATAGCTCGATGGGATTTGGATTTTCTGAGGTGCAGCATGTCCATTAATTCCGGGTTGGACATGGCTTTATACGTCAGGCACAGATCGCCTCTGAGCAGGCGGTATATGCCACTGAGTAGAGCTGGAGTTTCTTTAACCGGGCAGCATATGGCATCTGTTTGAGCCCTTTGATCCTCTTGGTGAGGTACTTTTGGGGTCTTTCCAGTTACTGCAGGTGTCTGGTAATGTACATCCCAAAAGGGGCAATGTACTCAATTATGGGCCTGATGAGGGATGAGTAAAGAGGCACGATGACCTCCCCTGATCTAGATGTGAATCCCTTCATGATTAGGTGGGCTATATAAAATGTTTTTCTAACCACTTTGGCCACGTGGTTGTCAAATGAGAGATTGCTATCAACTTGGGTCCCCAGGTCCCTAATTACTTCTTCCGTACTTAATGGATTATCACTTATGTGGTATTTTGTGGGCACTTTGTTTTTGCCAAAGGGGATGACTATACACTTTTTTGGCGTTTAGCTTGAGGCCATGGCTCTGGCACCAGTTGTCTGTTTCTATGAGGCCCTTTTGGAGTATGCTTGTGTCGGCTGGAGAGTCGATTATGGCGCCCAGTTTGCAGTCATCTGTGAACTTGGTCAGCCACAGTCCTTCCGTGTTGGCCTGTACCTCTGAGAAATATATACCAAACAAGAGAGGTCCCAGGACTGAGCCTTGTGGGACTCCACTTGTAACTGGTTTGGAGTCTGACATGGCTCCAGCAATTCTAACCATGTGGGTTCTGTCCTTGAACCAGTTTGCAACCCATCTAGTGACATAGGGGTTTATACTTAAGCTGGTGAGCTTATCTATAATGCCCGAGTGAGGTATTGTATCGAAGGCTTTTGCGAGGCCCAGGTAGGCTGTGTGGACCACCTTCCCCTCGTCAATGGCCTTGGTGACTGCTTCAAAGAAATCGACCAGATTTAAGAAGCAGGATTTGCCCTTAAAGCTGAACTGGGTAGGATCCAGTGTCTGTAGGTCCCCAATATCTTTATTTATAAGGTCCATGATGATCCTTTCCATAGCTTTGCAGACCAAGCTAGTCAGGCTTATGGGGCGATAGTTTCCAGGATCCGTTGAGGCACCACCTTTGTGGAGAGGGACCACCTTTGCTGTACGCCACTCTTTGGGTACATATCCTGTAGTAAGGCTGAGATTGAACAGTAGTTTTATGTTTGGGTTTAGTTCTTCTTGGAGTTCATGTAGGACACAGCCCGGGACACCGCCTGGTCCCATCGATGCTGTGTTTTTTGCTTTGGAGAGGGCGGCTCTTACCTGAGCATCTGAGATGTCAGGGGGCAGCACTCTGCT
>NC_056747.1:74648423-74665923 GCF_019279795.1 Protopterus annectens | reverse complement strand
TGCCCTCCAGCCTAGGTCTGAGGCGTCCGTGGTGATGGTCTGGCTTGGATGAGGTTTTTGGAAAGGCAATCCTCTGTTCAACTGACAGGCCTGAGCCCACCACAGGAATTCTTGCTTCAGGCATGGAATTATTGGAATCTGGGCTTCTAGACTGTGCTTGTGTTGAGACCATACATTCCTTAGGTACCATTGTAACTTTCTCATATGCAGCCTGGCATGCGGAATCAATATTATGCAGGATGCCATGTAACCCAAGGCTTGCAGGACTTTCCTTGCAGTAAGCTGAGTTTGTTTCGTTAATGTCATGAAGTAATCTGGTAGTTGCTTTTGTTTTTCTTCTGTGAGACAAGCCATCTGAGTTGATGTGTCCAGTTCTGCACCCAAGAATGTTATCCTTTGGGATGGTACTAGTCTTGACTTTTGCATGTTGACTGTTGACTGTGTATCCCAAGGCTTGCAATAGTTGTATGACATTTTCCAAATCTTTTGTTAATTTTGCCTTGTTGTCCGCTTGTATTAGGCAGTCGTCCAGGTATGGGTAAATTTGAATTCCCTGAAGCCTGCAATGAGCAATTACTGATTCCAGGCATTTCGTGAATACTCTGGGCGCAGTAGATAAGCCAAAGGGCAATGCTGAGAATTGATAATGCTCTGATCCTGCAAGAAATCTGAGGTGTCTTCTGCAATCTGGTCGTATAGGGAGTGCAGGTATGCCTCCTTGAGATCTAGAGTCACCAGCCAAGACTCCTTGCCCAGCATGGGAAGAAGCTGCTGGAGGGTCAGCATTTTGAATTTTGGAACAATGAGGTATGTGTTCAGTGCGGACAAGTCGAGAATAGGTCTCCATTGATTTTCTTTTCTTGGTACAAGGAAAAGCCTGGAGTAAAATCCTTGGCCTTGTTCCATTGGTGGTACCTTTTCTATAGCTCTCATACTTAGTAAGTTGTTGATTTGTCTTAGAGCTTCTGTTTTTTGGCTTGGTGGCAGGTTTGGCATTCCCCTCTTTTTTGGTAGAGTGTGGAAGTGAAACCTGTAGCCCTTGTCTATTGTTTGTAAAGTCCATTTGTCTCCTGTAATGTAATGCCAGTTGTCGGAAAATAAGGCTAGCTTTCCGCCCAAGGGAGCTTCCAGTTGTTCCCTGGTAGGTGGTATCAGAGCCAAGTCATTGTGTCTGTCCTGTGGAAGTGGTTGTAGTTGAATCTGTGGCAGTATTTCGCTGGTTGGTAGGTTGCCACTGACGTCCCCTGTAGGCACCCCTAGATTGATTTCTGCCTCTTGGGCGTCTATTTCTGCCTCTGTGTGCTCTGGAGCTGTCTGGAAAGGACCAATTCTTCGAGGGCCAATTTCTGCTAAACCTCGGAGGTTGGACCTGTAAGAAATCCTTGACTGTTTGGACAGATTTTGCTTTTTCTTCCACCTTCTTTAGAACCTCCTGTGCAGGGGAGCCAAACAAACTTGGTTTCTCCATGGGAGCATCTAGGAGTTTTGATTTAACATGGTCTGGTAAGGATTGTTCTTTTAACCATGCATGTCTTCGAATCACTGTTCCAGTCATAGCTGATCTAAAGGAAGCCTCCAGTGCATCATAGCCACATTTTAAGAAATGGTTATTGACCTGCTGAGAGTTATGTACCAAATCCTGAAGAGACTTGCGGTCTATAGGTTCAGGAGAGGACAGTTTTTTTATTTAGCTGGTCTAACAAAAATTCCTGATACTGAATCATGTGAAATTGACAGTTTAAAGCCCTAGCCAAACGAGCAGCAGAAGTATAAACATTTTTACCCCATCTCTCTAATGCTCTAGATTCCCTTTCAGAGGGAAGAGGGTTTTTGGCAGAAGCAGCTGCCACACCTTTAGGGCCCTGTGAAATGGTTTCGGGGTCTGCAACAGGAGCCTTACACAAATGGTAATGTGTGTCCGGGACCCTGTAATATCTGTCAGGCTTGGCAGGGGCCGGAGGAAGAGAATCAGGGCAGGCATCATTAAATGCATCATCAACGACTGTTAGTACTGGAGGAATGGCTAAAGGCCTATGCTGTGGCAAGTGTAAAAAAGTCCTTAGCCTTTTCCTTGAATCTGAAAAATCCTGGCCCTGCCATTGGAAATGTTCCCTCATAGCATGTAAAGTTTCCCCAAAAGAAAATTCTTCAGGAGGAGAAGCAGAAGGAATGGAGTCTTCTGCATCAGAATCCTCATAAGGAGAATATGGGCCTTCCTGAGGGTCTGAAATGTCTGAGCCATCCGAGGAATAGTCCGTAGAGACAGGTTCTGGGGGTTCAGTCCTAGGCCTCTTATCTGAAGGGGGCTGAGAGGCCCTGTCTGGGTGAGGTTGGGATCCCCTGATCAAAGAAATGAGATCCTCAGCCAGGCGTATTTGAGAACTAGAGGTAGGCCTATGTGAGGGAGTTTTAGTAGGTAAGGCCTTAGAAGATTTAGCTGCTTTAGCCCTGGCAAAAGCCTTGATGGACATAGAAGCAGGGGGTCTAGCAGCCCCACGTGCAGGGGTAGATATGTCTAAAGGAATAGTGTCTGACAAGTCCTGGGTGCCTGCTTCTGTAGCAGTAAAATCAGTAGCAGATTCAACCATGCTCTGTGAGGCCTCGGCTATAGGAGGCATGCTTTCGGCCGAAGGAAGAACCGAGGACTCGGTTTCAGCCGAAACAGAGACACTCGTGGTTGGGCCTGACCGTGGTTTCAGCCGAAACCGCGGGCCGCGAGTGTCGGTCCTTTTCCTTGCGCTTTTTAGCTATTTGTGTAGTCGGAGTTTCCGACGGCATTTTGTAAGCAAAAGCGGGACCAAAAAACTCCTCTGCAAACTCCGACCGACGTCTAAGTGTCCGTCGGTTGAAGGAAGCACAGGCTAGACAAGCTGATATGTCATGGTCTGGGCCTAAACAAGGAAGGCAGTAAGAGTGGAAATCCTTATGAGGTATTTGTTTCCCACAAGTTAAACAATTATTTACTTTTTCTGACATCGGCCAAGGCAAGAAAGAGTCCCCAACGGGGTACTTAGCTTTTTAGAAGTCTTCGGTAGTAGAAATCTCTGGATCTGACCGACTGGCACTTGCGAACAGCTTCTGTTTCGGGCACCACGTGGCAAGAAAGACTGAGGAAAATGGCGTCGGCTGATGCCTTTATACCAAATAAACAGCAGCTATGACGTCGGGTGAAGTGCGACATCAGCCGAGGCCAGACCCAGACTTTGGAATCCGGCCGACCGAAGGGCTGCCTGAGGCAGGACAACTCATATGTTAGGACTGCAGATGCATCCTTGAAGGACATCTGGGTTTTTCTCAAAGGGGATAACACATTTTTTGGCATTGAGCTTAAGGCCATGGTTCTGACACCAGTCGTTGGTCTTAGTGAGGCCTTTCTGTAGGATGTCAATATCACTTGGGGAGTTAATAGCTCCCAACTTGCAATCGTCTGTGAACTTTGTCAGCTAGAGTCCCTTCGTGTTGGCTTGAACTTCCGAGAAGTAGATACCAAACAGGAGAGGTCCCAGGACCGACACTGTGGGACTCCACTCGTGACTTGGAGTCAGATACTTTCACAATGTGGGTTCTACATGTGAGCCAGTTTGCATACCACCTACTAATATAGGAGTTGATGCCTAGCTTAGTAGTTTTTCTATGATTCCTGAGTGGGGAATGGTATCAAAGGCCTTGGCCAGATCAAGGTAGGCTGTATGAACGACCTTGCCTTCATCCATTGCTTTGGTGACTTACTCATAGAAGTTGACCAAGCTGAGCAGGCATGATCTACCCTTCACAAAACCAAACTGTGTGGGATCCAAAGTTTGGAGATTGCATATCAGACTCGTCAGGGTACTGGCGCAAAAGTTCCCAGGGTCTGTAGTCTCTCCTCTTTTGTGGAGAGGAATGACTGTAGTAGTGAGCCAATAGATAGGGACAAAGCCTGAGGTGAGGCTGTGATTGAGCAGGGCACACAGGTGAGGTGCCAGTTCACTCTATAGTTCATGTAGAACAGAGCCAGGGATATTGTCAGGTCCCATAGAAGCTGTATTCTTGCCCTTGGACAGTGCTGTTTTAACCTGTGCAGCAGCAATACTGGGTGCCTGGCAATCTACTGGTATTGTGACTGGTCCCTTTGTGGGGAGAGAGGAGTAAAGTTGGCACTGAATCTGTCGGCCAGTATACTGGCAATATCTGTTGGCTCGGTAGCCCAAAGTTAGCCTTGGAGAAGTTTTTCGGTGGTTACCTTTGCGGGTGGGGTGGGAAGGATGTGGATTTCCAAGGTGATTAGTTTGTGGTTGGATCACATATATCTATATAAATATATAAATGTATATAAACACATATATATATATATATATATATATATATATATGCGTGTGTGTGTGTATGTTTTTTTAAATGTGAATACATGCATTAAGACAGCTTGAATAAAGGTACGAGACCAGAATGCACACTTCACCACAGGATTTATTAAAAACACACAACAGATACAGGTGAAGTCTTGCTGCTGACAAGGACAAAAGTGCTAACCTTATCCCCCACTCGGGCATCATCAAAAAGCTAGCACAACTTGGTGTTAATCCCTATCTCGTCCGATGGATGGCCAAATGGCTCACAGATAGGACCTACAAGGTCAAAATAGGCTCCACCACCTCCATCAAACCTGTCACTAGTGGAGTTCTCCAGGGATCTGTCCTGGGACCCTTACGGTTTGGCATCTACTTCTCACAGGTCCGGGCAAAGACAAAGGGCATGTGGCTGACCAAGTCTGTGGATGACTAAGTTGGGTGGTATCACTGACTCCCCAAATGATGTTAACATACTGTAAGAGGGTCTCACAGCTACAAATAACTGCTGCCAAATTCATGGCCTTAAGTTAAACGCAAAAAAATGTATTATCATACCATTTGGCAAAAACACGGCCCCTACTGATTACCACATCAACGGCTACCCCCTAAGCACACAACCTGTGTTGCGAGATCTGGGTACTCAGGTTGACAATCTCACATTCTACCATCATGTAGCGGCAATGGTCAGAAAAGCCTTCTACTTGGTTCATCTCATAAGGGATTGCATCAAGAAAAAAAGGAGATTACTACCTTTCTGTACTCCTCCGTTATTAGACCTATAATTGAGTATAAAGCCCCGTCTGGTATGTACCTCTCCAAACACCTGCACCAGCTAGAAAGGCTACAGAAATACCTAACAAAGAGAATCCATGGTCTCCAACACCTGTCCTATGTGGACAGACTCAAATCACTATTACTACTCCGTAATATACAGATCACTATCACTTTACTCCGTAATATACAGATTGCTCAAGTAAGATATGTGCCTCACCTACACGACAATTTCAGATCCTGCCCAACTAGAGATGCTCCATATCCGTAAGTAACTCCTCGCGCATTACCTGCTCGATAGGCCTAAATCTAATATGCGATATCAACAAAACCTGCTGGAGAGACAGGTTTGTCTCCCAGAGGCTGCCCTGTCTCTGGAATAAACTTCCCATATGTGTCAAACAGAGTACCTCACTGACCCCTCTTCAAGCGCAACCTTGAGGAGTGTATGGGAAACCAGAAATTTCTCCTAGGAGTTCCACCTTTTTCCTTCAATGACAGGGGCAAAAGGTGCTAAATGAGGTTTCTTTTTTGGGGATAAACTCTTGGTTAGGCTTGCAAGGGCCCCACGGCCATTACCCTAGTAACCTCCTATGATCCTAGAAATACTGCACTGACATACATGTTCCAGTGCTCCTGCTACTTAAATATTCTAATTTGAGGGCTGCAAAATAACAGGGAAAAGGAATATTTCCCCATTCCCAGTATTACAACTGTTTTCACACCAATGTCAACCATACATGTTCTATTGACCAAATATGCATCAACTAAATTACTGGAATCTATTTATATACACAGATACATTTTTTAACACACACCACAAGAGTGGTTATGCAGACATTAGCATGAGGTGGGGAAGAGCGCAAGATCCCTAACCAAGTCATTTTGTACAGAGCCAGCAGACTGTTTCTATTTGTTCTAATACAGCCATGCATATTTCTCAACAGTTATTTGTAGTTTACACTGCTAATTCAAAGCAGAATTATGAATAAGCAAAAATTAACAGAGAAAAGTTCTCATTCCATAGAGATGCATTTTTAACAAATGCTTTCTTGAAAGTAAAATTAAGAGTGTAGAAAGTTATCCACGATATGGAAGCATACCTTAAGCAAATGTCTTACTGCATGCAAACACCCCTAAGCTTTTAAAGTCTAAGTCCCCCCCCCCCCCTTAGTAAAGCAATGCATCTGTTCTGAAGAACACATAACAGCATAATATAAATCTAGGGGACAAAAATGGAAAGAGAAAATAAAATATCGGAGAGCGAGTCACATGGGAAAAGGGGATACATGCATAAATGCTTTCACATATAAAGCAAAAGTTCAGCATCCTTCAAAAAAAACACTCACATAAGAAGGGCAGTCTAAGGTGGTAATGCTGATAACAGTAAGGACAAATTTACCCCCACTTCTACATAGTTTGGTTGAAGACTCCCCATGAAGGGACAGTATTAAAGATTTTTCTACAATGTAACAGAATACACAAAGCAATTCTAATGGGAAAGTGGGATGCAAGCACTTCTTTCTTACAACTCATTTTATCCAAAAGCCAGGACAAAGGCAGGCTCTGTAGTCAAAGGTCTGCATTAACATTTTTAACATGATAGTCCTGTTAGTCCTTGAAATTGTTACATGATATTCTACTTATTAATTTTTTGGGAGAGCACACACAATAAAAGTAGTCTAATTTTATATCATGTTCTTAGTTCTGGTACAAAACCTACTTTGACAAAAACAAAATAATAAAATGGCTATTGATCCTTGTACTTTATCATATACTGTGGTGCAATGCTAAACAGAATATAGACTGTAGTAGGCTTTAAACATGGCATGGTGTTCAGAACTTTATCTGGGCTCTTGTAAAATGTGACTGGAGCCATTTTTGGTCTCTGATAAACCAGATGTCCTAGTCCTCTTCAATTCGCCACAACTAGTGGGTTCATTCCAAGCAGCCGGGGGGGGGGGCAATGACTTTTTTTTCCTACAGCCAACAGAGTTCAAAGCCTTGCAATAAATTTTTGTATTATTCTGTCATGTATAACTGCAAGAGTAAAATGGTATTAAACTGACTGCAAAATCCACTGTCAAGGTCAATGAACTACTGACAGCTGCTTGCCCTGCCATGAAAAAAATAATGTCTGGTAAACTGCTCACATCAGAAAAACAAATCTCATCTCAGACAGAGACAAGGACAATTTAGGTGCATTTTTTGCAACTTAATAAGCATGTTTCAAAGAAATGTTCACTTCCTATAGTACAATCATTTTACCTTCCTTTGTTCCTTGCGCGCAACGTGTTTATCATCATCTTTCCAGTATGCATCCTCTAACTCCTGCTGCTTCTTTGCTTCAGCTACAGCTTTTGCCTCCGCCTTCCTTGCCCGGGCTGCGGAGGACTTTGTGTTCTCTCCCTGGAACTTCTTGGGCATCCCTTAGGGTGCACTGCAAAAAAAAAATGTAAATTGCTTAGCATAGCACTTGTTTATTTGCTTCTTACCCTGAAGGTGCAGAGGTTGAATCCCACAGGTTCATTTTTGTAAGGGGAATTGGCTCAAATGGTACAGTGTGCACTCTGCAAATGAGAGACAATGCGATTAATGTCCAAGTTTTTCACATTAAATGGTGATTGCTGTCTGGTCAATAGAACTGTAAATGACCACTCTTACTTGATTTACTATAGGATCATAGGAAAGTATCAAGCTCACTTGTGGGCAGTTTTAAGCTTAGCCAATTTCCCTTTATGTGCTCAAAATAACCTATCCCATTTGGTTACAGACTGGCCTTACCCATCCTATAGTCGACATACCTCAAATGAGAATAACGGAGATTATATCGTAGATAATTTGAGGGTACCCATGCATAGGATAAAGAATTTAAGAGCTGCATCTAACAACAAATACAAAATTAAGGGCAACATATGTAGGCCTGGTTGGCGTAACAAATCACTCTCCCAAAGATTTCTCTCCGAAACAAACTCCCATCATCTGTAGTGCAAAACTTGTTTCTTGTTATTCACAAATTTAAGTTAAACAACCAGATGGAAAATGCGAAATTTACCCCAGCCCAGTCCTATCCTCCATATGTCTTACAGAGGGAGTAACTAAAATGAGCACCAGTGGGAATACAGTGGCTGAGATTGAAAAAGGCTCAATTATGTCTACTGCTTAGTAGCAACCTATGAAATTATAATGTTTTTAAGTACAGAAACAGAACAGTCAGATTTCAGACCTTTCTCGTATCCTATTTTATCAGACAATGCATTTAGAAAGCAAGTTTGAAGGCTGCATTACCAGAAAAATGTAATAGTACACAAATCATACCGCAATTACACCTTAGTGGGTTGCATGCAAAAGGCACATTTGGATGGCAGAAGTGCCATAAAAATCAGAAAATTTAGATAAAATGGATGAGGGAGGATTTTAAATTCCATAAACAGACTTGTTGAAAAATGCATTTAGTCAGTACTATGTATAGTACCATCATCTGAAGAGTAGGAATGTAGCTTAAAATTGTCAAAGCTACAGTACATAGTCTGAAATTAAAAGTACTGGCTAGCCAACTGTCAGTTGATAACAATATAAAATGTTGTTTGCAGCAACTCAGGAATGTACATTCTTTCTTACTCAAAGTTGCAAGATTTCTGGAGTTTTTCAATGACAGTTGAGGGATTATTAATGGCATGGCCCGAGCCCAACTCAGTTGTTTGGTGAAGCTAAATGAAGGTCTGACAACCTGGTGGAGAAGTGCATATTACATCAAAGTTAAGTGAGCTATTTTGTTTTCTTCTGTTGCGCATATAACTATGTTTATAATGAACTAGTGCCTCCAGTGCTTCAAGGATATGTTTATAATGAACTAGTGCCTCCAGTGCTTCAAGGATGTATATACATACAAGCCTAAACAAATCACATTATAAGCAAATGATTTCCATTGAAGACAATAAGCAAATCAGTATTTCATGAGGGGTAGAACCACCCACAATGCCATGCATGAGGGCTATACCTCCTGCTTATAACGGACTCCACAGCTGCTCCCTTTCTCCAACATGCAGCAAACTCCCAACATGGTAGCAACCACAGATCTCAGCCTACCCTTTATAGTTAAAATCTAAGGAGGAGAAGTTACATGAGCTGAAGAACTAAATGACTTCCAGGCAAATATATTGCTAGTCTTTTGCATTCTTTGACTTCTCCCTTGTGCCTTCCATTTATTCAATAAGCTTCCTATATCTTTATTTACACATACTTATAATTCATTCATAAACACACACACAGTGGAAAGTTACATTTTAGCAACCTACGCATTAGCCTTGCAACACGGACCCTTTTCTGAAAGATCAAGTTAAAAGAATATTTTGAAGACAATGAACAGACAAACTATACAATTTAAAGGCACTGTATCTACCCACCATGCAAAGTCACATTCTACAACTGCACCCACACTCGCTTTTATGGAATCCCATTGATTATGTACCCCCTCCCCCAGATCAAAGTTATACAAGTTTCCTCTCAGGTAAAATTAGATTTTAATGCGTGTTTGGGGACGTAGCACACTCAACAGTGGTAGACTGCACAGTTTAACTGCAAATACCTCAGTCATAAGCAAAAATGTTGAGGGTTTTTTCTCTCTCATATCAATTCAGGCAAGTCTTCTCCAATCTCTAGGAGCTTTAGACCGTTTTTACCACAGTCTTGTACAGAATGAAAAAAATAGTTAAGAAATGGAGCAAGATCAACTCAGCACATACATAATATCACTCATTAATATACATGTAAATGAAATCTCATCTTCAAAAGTTACTGCTGTCCTTAGATATAAAGCACATTTCAAATTGTTCAGAATGTCTCCTGTATGAAATTACAAAATCAGTTCAAAAAAAGAAAATGGACCAATCTTGTCCATACAAATACAGTACTATCTCAAAGATGATCTGAACCTTCTATGAATGACCACACTTCTTGCAAGTTTGTCTGAACTTGCTATGTCTCTCAAACAGCCCTGCTCAACCGTAGTTTGACTAGGTCAAGCTTTGCAGTGATATACCTGATCAAGGCCAATTATGTAGGTGCCTTTCCCATAATACAGTTCAGTGGTATTCGGCACTGTACATGAAAAAGCTAAAACATTGGCTGTTGGGTACTCGTGAACACTAGTGGAATGGATTATTCCAATTAGTATAACAAAACAAAGGCTCTACTGTTAATCAGGCTCCATTGTCAGTAACACATTCACTTGAACCAGAAGTTGCAAATATTCTTATATGACCAATGGCAGACTGAGACAGGATTTCTGTCACAAAATGCTTCTACCCATTTTAAATATATATCCAATACAATTTAACATATTACTCAAACAGTCCGAGAGATTCAAACACAATCTTTTCCAGCATCCACCTGAAGATTCCCACTAGTGAAATAAATTCTTGTTTTGGCATTTTCTCTTCCATCCAGCATGCCACAGATTCATTACACAAACTTTTAATCTCTTCATCTGGCTTTAACCAAACTTCCTATGTAGTGTTTTCACATTAAATTCCTGGGGAGATCTTTATGGAGTGCTTCTACTACAGCTCTTCTCACCCTCCATTTCTACAGAATGACTACTAGAGTCCGGTTACAAGTACAGCCTTCAAAATTTACAAACAAAAATGATACTATAAAATAAATAAATAAAAAATACGCAAAACGTGTGCGACAAGAGAAGGAAGCCTTTATACCTACATAATGACTAACTATTAATTACATAAATGGGCTCACCTTTGTATTTCAAACAAAGAAGGCTACAGGGCCAAGGAGCAAGTTAAAGTGGAAGAAATAAAGGCTTCCTTCTTTTACAAACAGTAAATTATGTGTGGATAAAGTATAAATGATTAACTAGAGTTCAGCACACAACACAACCTTTTCCCCCAGAAAGCTCAAATCTATTTCTAAACTTGCATCTATATGGAAACCATTATTCGTTCACAATATATGCTGTATTCCTTGCAGCTCTTGGACATTTCTAGTTAAACATGCCATGGATTTCAGCCTAAAAGGAATGCCCTGAGAATGTTCAGTCAGAGCATACACAATCTGCTACTCCCTGCGGAAATTTATTTGTAATAGAATTATGAAGAATTCACTCGTACTACTGTGCCTGTCAGAATCTTTATATTCTACTCAACAGTCTGAAACTCAATAAATCTCATTTCTGTACATTCCTACTCCCTCAGTCCCCCCCTGAAATGGGGTCACCAACCTAAGCCCTTAGTTGGTTGAAGCAGTGAGTTATCTTCAGAGGGGGTTGGGGTGGAGACTGAGGCATCACAACTGCTGATATGCCCCACATGTCCTCAAGGGGACTGACCTGCAGTGATGTAAGCACATGCTTACGGACGCTCTCACCATGACATGCTGATGTTCACCCTTCCATATGTGCGCGTATGCTTTGCACGACCATACTGCTACTTAGCCTCCATTAGACAGCAGTACTACACTGTAATCCCCATTTCCCTACACCACAGAGCCCTCCAACTTCCCATGTCAGTCACTCCAGTGTTACCAACATCACAAGCAGATACTCTGCACCAATGAGTCGGTCATCTCTGGATTCTTACTACAGTAGCCTTTGTATGTAAACCTGCATGCTCAGACAAGCTTAATGAAGGCATGTTGTGACTTGAACTTTCCACCAGAGGTTCTAATGCAATTTTGTTCTTGCTTTGGTCTTCGGAGTAACATCTTTTTCGATATACAAATTATTTTTAGCAGCATGAAATGTTATTGAAGCATGTGCAACTAGTCTTTCATCCCCTGAAGGCATGACATCTTGGATAAATGCATACAGGCAGAGACATCATAAGCCAGCAAATCTAACTCAATTATTCCGTGCAACTACTTAACCAAAATAACTCACACAAATGGTGGGGATGTTGACTCACGAATGGTTTGCTAGTTCTCTGTGGCAAGCCAAACAACTTACTTGTCCAAAACATGCCTCATAAAGTGACAAACTTAAAAACTGACCACCAATCATGGGAGAGTATAGAATTTTAGAAAAACAGTTATCTAATACCCATTTAAATATTGATAGATCATTTAATCACTTGCCAATCTTGCATGTCCAGGTAGTGAATTCCACATCCTTCCTGCCCTAATATGAAAAACAGATCTCCAACTTCAAATTGGAAATAGGAATCCCTGCATTTAAAATTGTATTCCTTGTATCAATACCATGATCAATATTTAATGTAGCAACCAATAATTTGTCCTCAAGGCATCTATATATCATAATAATGTCACCACTTAGATACTGGTAAGCCAAAGACTACAAAGAAAAATACACCAGTCTTTTTGTTATAAGCTACGACAGTCACCTTTCTGTCTGCTAAAGGTTTTCTGAATCTGTTCCAACTTCTTCAGTTGCAAAACATTTAATGCACAAAAGGCTCTACCATACTCAATACATCTTATACTTAAGTAGATCTTTAGTAACACCTGACTATCTCTGCTTGAGAAAGTTAAGATCTTCCACGATACCTAGATCGCAATATCTCAGGAGAAACACAAATCTAAAAATTGTCCAGGGTGCAAGTATATCGATTATGCCCAAAATGTAGAACTATACATTTTCCATTGTTAAATTTCATACCTTTAGTTGTTATCCATTTTTACAGGTTATCCAAGTAAGACTGCAACAGATATAAAAATCACTAATATTAGTTGGTGCCTATCCTATCTTAATATTGTTGAACTTACCATACAGAGTTAGATTTAGGACATTCTGACATCACTAGACCCAGAAGTGGCCCCAAGACTCAACCCTGAAGCCCTCCACTGGTCATCAATACATACTTAAAATAAGCACAGTTAATTCTAAGTCTGTAGGTTCTATCCAGTAGCCATTTGGATGACCATTCAGCCAGAGTTATCAGTCCTCAAAGTCCTTATAACTGTTTCATGAGATATGTTGTCAAAAGCCTTAGTCAGACTCATAAAACATCATCAGCTGCTAATAAGTTATCCAATGAACTCACCACCTGCCTGCACACGCGCGCACACACATGCACAAGTGCACAGACCCGCACATACGTCTACAGTGGATATAAAAAGTGCACACACCCCTGCGTACTGACAAAACTGGTCAGGGAGGCTGCCAAGAGACCTACAGCAGCACTGAAGGAGCTGCAGGAATTTCTGGCAAGTACTGGTTGTTTATTATATGTGACAACAATCTCCCATATTCTCCATATATGTGGACTATGGGGTAGGGTTGCAAGACAGAAGCCTTTTCTTAAGCAGAGAAAAACATCCAGGCCCAGCTAAAATTTGCAAAACAATGCATCAAATCTCCCAAAAGCATGTGGGAAAATGTGTTATGGTCTTATGAGACCAAGGTTGAACTTTTTGGCCACAATTCAAAAAGATACATTTGGCGCAAAAAAACCCACTTCCATCACCAAAAGAACACCATCCCCACGGTGAAGCATGGTAGTAGCAGTATCATGCTTTGGGGTTGCTTTTTTTCAGCTGGAACTGGGGTTTTAGTCAAGGTGGAGGGAATTATTAACAGTTCCAAATACCAGTCACTTTTGGCCCAAAACCTTCAGGCATCTGCTAGAAAGCTGAAGATGAAGAGGAATTTCACCTTTCAATACGACAGTGATCCCAAGCATACATCTAAATCAACAAAAAAATGGCTTCACCAGAAGAAAATTAAAGGTTTTGGAATGACCCAGCCACAGCCTAGACTTAAATCCAATAGAAAGTCTGTGGGGTGAACTGAAGAGGGCTGTGCACAAGAGATACCCTTGTAATCTGACAGATTTGGAGCGGTTTTGCAAGGAAGAGTGGACAAATATTGCCAAGTCAAGATGTGCCATGCTGATAGACTCCTACCCAAGAATACTGAATGCTGTAATTAAATCAAAAGGTGGTTCAACAAAGTATTAGTTTAAGGGTGTGCACACTTATGCAACCAGCTTATTGTACGTTTTTTATATTTTTTTCCCCTAACAGTTGCTTTTCTTCAACTGGTACTGGGGCTTTAGTCAAGGTGGAGAGAATTATGAACATTTCCAAATACCAGGCATTTTTTCCCCAAAACCTTCAGGCGTCTGCTAGAAAGCTGAAGATGAAGAGGAATTTCACCTTTCAACACGACAGTGACCCCAAACATACATCCAAATCAACAAACGAATGGCTTCACCAGAAGAAAATTAAAAAATTTTGGAATGGTCCAGACCTAAATCCAATAGAAAATCTATGGGGTGACCTGAAGAGGGCTGTGAACAAGAGATGCCCTTGCACTCTGAGTTGGAGCACTTCTGCAAGGAAGAGTAGGCAAATATTGCCAAGTCAAGATGTGCCATGCTGATAGACTCCTACCCATGAAGACTGAATGCTGTAATTTAAATCAAAAGGTGGTTCAACAAAGTATTAGTTTAAGGGTGTGCACACTTGCGAACCAGCTTATAGTACGTTTTTTGTGTTTTATATTTTTCCCCTAACAGATTTGTTTTTCAATTGAATTGTACAGGTTAAAGGTCACATTAAAGGTGGAAAAAGTTTTGAAATGATTTACTGTGGTCTAATTTTTTTATATCACAAAAACCTGGGATTTTAACAGGGGTGTGCACACTTTTTATATCCACTGTATACATCTCTGAGCTAAAGTCCAGAATTTGCTACAGGAAAGCCAGTGTGTCCACTCACAGTACTTAGCAATAGGTGAAAGTAATAAGTTGATGGTTCTTTACCACATATCCTGGTTCACTTTTCAAAAAGAAAACAATTACAGCTTCCTTTCACAGTTCAGGAATAAATGCCTCCTTGAAAGATTTTTGGAACCAATACATTAAACAAGGAATCAACTTTTCAGATATTCTTTTTTAAGAAATATCCATTAAGACCATTAGGTCCCACTGCTGAATTTTGATTTATTTGAGATAAGGCTTGCTTTACCATTTCCTCATTCATACAGGGGCAAGTCTACATCACATGGGATCACCCATTACCAACAATTCAAAAGATAGATGCAAGAAAACCTGATAGAGTGATCCAAAAGACAAAAGCAGCATTGATCATTGAAATCGCTACACCCAGTGACTACACAAATGTGTTGTGTACAGAAAGACACAAAGACAAAATATATCAAGATTTGCAGGCAGAAATGAGAGCAAGGTGAAAGAAAGATACCCAGACAATTCCAGTAGCAGTAGGAGCAATAGGTCTTATTAAAAAAAAAAATATATATCTACAATTGTATTTAGATATGTTACCAATACATGTAACTCTGCACGAACTGTAGGAGTCAATACCAGGCACATTGAGGGTGCTGCAAAGAGCACTTTTGGATGACAAAGAATGAAACAATACTAATTCCAATCATACTTTGACTTAGGAATGGGGTCCATTCCCGTCATGGTATTAGAAACCAAAGGATTTGGAGAAATTAAAAAAGGGCAAGTCCCTCTCCCTAGTACAGGTAGAGCATTTCCCAAAATCCCTTGGGAGCAATTGCTAAACAATTTTCAAACAAGTTCACCAATACATTTGGGTAAGTGACTTGGAAACCCATCTTTAAATTCTATACTGGAAGAATAATCTAGACTATCATATCTTATAGTATATGTATACATATCTATACGTATGTGGATATAAAAAATTTACACACCCCTGTTAAAATGTCATGTTTTTTGTGATATAAAAAAATGAGTTCACAATAAATCATTTTAAAACTTTTCCCACATTTAGACCTATAACATGTACAATACAATTGAAAAACAAATCTGTTGGGGGAAAATATAAAGAAATAAAAAAAGTACAATAAGCTGGTTGTATAAGTGTGCACACCCTTAAACTAATACTTTGTTGAAGCACCTTTTGATTTAATTACAGCGTTCAGTCTTGAGTAGGAGTCTATTAGCATGGCACATCTTGACTTGGCAAAATTTGCCCAATCTTCATAGGTGCCTTCTAGGCTAATGGCCCCAGGCCCTTTATAAGCCTAACCATAGGATTTCCCTGACACTGTGCCACCTGACCTTAGTTTCTAGTGCCTCTGTCGAGTAGAGTGACTGGAGTTATCCCCAGGGTGAATTTTCTATTTTCTATCCACCCATCAAGATTTCTCATGAAGAGGGTCAGCGAGGTGCTCTGCTCGACATGTATGGGAAGTCTATTTCATAGCATGGGCAGTCTCTGGGTTTTGAGCCTGTCCCTCCAGTACATTCTGTTGATTGTGGTAATGAGGTTGAGGTCTCTGGGGCTTGTGGTGCGCAGGGATTGGGATTTCTTTAGATGTAGCATTTCTAACAGCGCTGGGTCAGACATGGCTTTGTAAGTCAAGCCGAGATCACCTCTAAGTAGGCGATACGAGACAGAAAATAGTTGGGAGTTTTTTCTGTGTCTGACCATACAGGCCAAGTGTTTAAGGCCTAGGATCCTCTTTGCGAGGTACTTTTGCGGCCTCTCCAGTTGTTGCAGGTGTCTAGTGAGGTACATGCCAGATGGGGCATTGTACTCGATGGACCTAATGAGGAAGAGTAGAGGGAGACTATGACCTCCTCCTTCCTGGATGCAAAATCCTTTGTAATAAGATGTGCCACATAGGACATTCTGACCACAGTGGCAATGTGGTGATCAAAAGAAAGGCTGCTGTCAACCTGTGTTCCCAGATCTCTTAGAACGCCTTCTGTATTCAGTGGACTACCATCAATGTGGTAAATTCATGGGAACCGGGTTTTTCCAAAAGGGGATGACGATTTTTTGGCATTGAGCTTAAGGCCATGGTTCTGAAACCAGTCGTTGGTCTCAGTGATGCCATTCTGTAGGATGTCAACATCACTTAAGGAGTTAATAGCTCCCAACTTGCAATCGTCTGCAAACTTTATCATCCAGAGTCCCTTCCTGTTGGCCTGGACTTCAAAGTAGATACCAAACGGGAGAGGACCCAGGACCAAATCCTGTGGGACTCCACTCATGACTATTCGTCAGTCTGACTTGGAGTCCGCTACTATCACACTGCGGGTTCTATCTGTGAGTCAGTTTGCAACCCACCTAGTGATATAGGGGATGATGCCTAGCTTAGTGAGTTTTTCTATGATTCCTGAGTGGGGAATCAAAGGCCTCGGCCAGATCAAGGTTGGCTGTATGAACCACCTTGCCTTCATCCACTGCTCTGGTGACTAACTCAAAGAAGTCGACCAAGTTGAGCAGGCATGATCTACCCTTCTCAAAACCAGTCTGTGTGGGATCCAATTCTCTATATCCTTGTTTATTAGGTCCACGAGGATGCGTCCCATAGCTTTCCATATCAGACTAGTCAGGCTAATGGGGCGATTGTTCCCAGTGTCTGTAGTCACTCCTCCACTGTGGAGAAGGATGACTGTAGCAGTGCGCCATTCAGTAGGGCCAAAGGCCAA
>NC_056747.1:74638423-74640923 GCF_019279795.1 Protopterus annectens | reverse complement strand
GCTAGTTTTATGGGTTCAGGTGGGAGAGGTAATGGTTTGATAAAAGCCATAGAGGTTTATGTGATTAGTTGGTTTGGCTGAAGTACAACAATTCCAGTCAATGTTAAAATCTCCAAGGAGTATGGTTTCTTGAGGGAAACATGTTGAGAGCCAGCTTAAGAGTACTTTCAAGAGTATTAATGTTATTACCTGGAGAGATATAGCCACAAATATACAGGGATTTATTTGCATTAATCTGGAGTTTAGCGATTAAGATTTCAGCGTTGTTTGGGGATGGAGGTTGACTATCCACTACGGAGATCTGTAATTCAGATTTGTACAATATTGCTACCCCACCACCTGTTTTGTTTGAACGATCTAGTCTCAAGATATTATATCCAGGTGGTATTATATCACTGTCCCTGGTTACTGGCTTGAGCCACATTTCTGTTAGACATAAGATGTCAAAAGAATATAAACCTAACAGAGCATGTAGCTGTGTAACCTTGTTGTTTAAGCTGTGAATGTTGAGAAACTTATGAGAAGAGAGAGTTGCACCTACTAATTGAGATATAAGAGCTAGAGGGGTGGAAAGGTTGAGGATCGGGGATGGTAATGTTTGGGCCGGGATTTGGATGAATGTCACCATGCAGTAGTAGGTGTTGTTGGAGTATGTGAGTGTTTTAAGAGTTTACAGAAATTAGAGTACGGTTTTCGAAGTTGGAAGTATTTAATGTGAAGTAATCTGTGAAACTGAGGTAGAAGGTAGGATGATGAGGATGTAAAGTTACAGTGGATTGGAGGGGATGGAAGTGGGAGTGTAGTTTGTTTTAGGGGATGATGAAATTTAGTAAGGTTAGGATATTGATAACTGGTGAGAATATGTGATATAGAGTGGGAAGAGCTATAAGATAGAGGAACAAGTTAAAAAGATTATGTATGCCTGGAAAAGGCATAGTGAGGTGACAGGAAAGGTAAAGCAGTGGGGTAAATGTTCATTAGAAAGGGAAGCTAATGGGTGAGGTTAAAAGGACGAGTAGATAATGGGAGGTAGCAAGGAATTAGGGGTTAACTGTTATGTAACAAGAGTAAGCCATAGGTTGACAGAAGATATAAGTGTAAATTTACTGGGGGTGGGTTGAAATTGGAAGTAGGGTAGGGGAGCGGGGTGAGCCCACAAGGCGAACGGTGCAGGTAGAGCCAAAGGAGAAGGAAGAAGTCAAGTCAGCGAGGAACAATCAGAGAAATGGATGGCAAGCACACAGGCAAGAAAGGCAGTGAGATGAGGCACTAGGTTACTAGGAAAGATAAGGAGGAGCGCAGACAGGTTCACAGGGGTTTTGTGTGGACAGTGGGACAGTAACAGTATATACAAATGTTAGCAAAGCAATATAGATTGAGTAGATATTGTTAGCCTTAGGTAAATGCTGCTACCTGGTGGACAAAACCAGTAACTAGAGAGAAGGAGCACAAGCACTTTGGGCAAGGGGATGGACTGAAGAGAGCAGGATGAGTGGGGTCTACGGTAGGCTGCTAGCATTCACATGTGGGGAAATTCAATACAGCTACAGAGAAGTACAAATTACTTACAAGGGTACATACACTTTTATTCAGCTAGAGCTGGGGAAGCCAGTAGAGACTCGTAGAGTTCTGTAAATTCCCTTTAGGAGGCTCAGTTCATGTACGGGAAGCCAGGGTACCTCATGGAGTGGTAGAAGTCACCTAAGACGGTTTACATGCGGCAGGGCAAACTGAAAGAGAAAGGGATATGTAACAGAAATAGCTTATCAGCAACTATTAAGTAAAAAAGAGGAGTTAAGAGCTCGAGGTTTGAGTATGCTGTGAGAGAATATGCAAGAGATGGGTAAGGGGCAATTAAGTAATCTAATAACTAAAGTATGACTGTAGTACAATGCTAGAACATTGGTAGTAGTCACCGAAACATAGGCAGTAAGTTTAGTTCAATAACATCACTCAGAGGACAAAGTGATTACACAGTGAATAAAACACATTCATTTGATTAAGTATTAAAAGTAGAAATACCACAGAGAGTAGCAGTAGGTTAATACCAGCTTGTCATACAGCAGGAGGCTAAAAGTACAGTTTTGTACCTACCATAAATGTAGATGTCCGATAGATATGCAACTGCAGTCATAGCATATGGGTTGTCCTGCCTCAGGCAGCCCTCGGTCGGCCGGATTCCAAAGTCTGGGTCCGACGTCGGCTGATGTCGCTTGTCTCTCCGACGTCAGAGCAGCTGGAGTATATAAGCATCAGCCGACGCCATCTTCTTCAGTGTTTCTTGCCGTGCGGTGCCCTTAGCAGAAGCAGTTCGCAAGTGCCGGTCGGTCAGCTCCTGTATTCTTCGAAACCGAAGTCATCAAAAAAGCTAAGTACCCCGTTGGGGACCTTTTCTTGCCTCAGCCGATGTCAGAAATTACTGAAAAAGTAAATAATTGTTTGTCTTGTGGTAAACAAGTACCTCATAAGGATTTCCACTCTTACTGCCTCCCTTGCCTTG
>NC_056747.1:74618423-74633423 GCF_019279795.1 Protopterus annectens | reverse complement strand
CTATTATTAATGGGATACCAAAAATACACAAACATGCCACCAACCCACCTCTGAGATCTATAGTCTCTGGAGGTGGGTGGAGCACTGAACCATTGTCTTTATATGTACAGACATTCTTAAGACCTATTGTAGATCAGAATCCATATGTACTTAGAGATACCAAGCAATTTTTGATGGATTTATATCAGCATTTTAGCCACAATTCTATGACGCATGACAGTATATTTGTAACCTTAGATGTACAATCTTTGTTTACCATTATACCCAATGAGGAAGGCGTCATCGCTATCAAGCGCTATTTATTGAATCATAGTACTTATACTGAACAGCATGTAGATCTTATAGTTATGTTCATTGAAGTGATATTGGAAAACAACATCTTTGTATATGATGATTGCATTAACATTCAGCGGGATGGCGTGGCTATGGGCACGTCTTGCGCCAATAGCTACACCTACATCAACCTGTTTTTAGCTGATTGGGAAGAACATATACTGTTCCAACACTCTTTGCATTTGGAACATGTATCTTTTTATAGGTGTTTTGTAGACTACGTCTTCCTCGTATGGTGTGGCAACATACAGGAATTAGACCAGTATGTAGTGGAAATCAATAATATGACTCCTCACCTCAAATTTACATGTGAATTCTCTCACAACAAGATACATTATCTTGATGTGTATGTAGAGAGAGTTTTGGGAGACTCAGTCAATACTGGAGTCTATCGCAAATCTTGTTATCGTAATACTCTTTTGCATAGATCCAGTATGCACCCACATCACATATTTAACAATATTATAAAAGGTCAGAGTATGCGTATATCTAGATTGAATGTATTAGAACAAAATTTCCAAATGGAAATTAATAACTTTAGACATAGACTGTCTCAACGCCGTTACAGAGAATTACATATTGACAAGTGTTTGAAAGATATAGAAGAGATTAGGCTAAATAGAGCTTTACCATACTATTCAGCACATATTAGTGATGCACCAAATAGAGGAAATACTTTTAATTCAGTTAAGGTACCTATGTACTATACTCAAGATAGGAATATGGTAATGGATATAAATAAAAAAACATTGGTCCATCCTCACTTCTGATAAGGACATCAAAACAATAGTAGGTGAACGTCCTATTTATCAATTCAGGAATAAACCTAATTTGAAAAGCATGTTATGCCATCCTTATATGCATGATAGATCGATAGTATGTCCAGGTACTTATCCATATGGTCAATGCAAGTACTGTGAACATATTTTCTCAGGGAATCATTTTATCCATCCTGATTCAGGACAAGTTTTTTATTTCCATCGCACAGGTTCATGTGATACCTATAATTTAGTGTACTTTGCATCATGTCAACAATGTCAGGCTTTACATAGGTAAAACCAATAGGATGTTCCATATTAGAATAAGGGAACACCTATATGCCATAAGGATAGGATACACATGCAACGCCCTAGCTAATACATATAGTTAGAAAAGGATATGGTCATACATTTAAATTTATGGTTGTTGACTCTGTTGTACCCAATATTAGGAAAGGTAATATACGTAACAAAACTGAATGTAAGGAAATAGACTGGATATGACATTGCGATCTGACCAGGGTAAAGGCCTTAATGAAAGGGCGTCATTAAAACCCATATTAAGAGCTAGGCGGTTAAGAGTTTAGGGTTAATATGTGCATTTATATTAGATACACATATTTTAACCACTTATTTATTTATTAATGGATGTAGATTTATAGTAGACGCATTATCCATGTGTTATGTTTCTGTTTTAATATAGATGTGTTTAATTCTACAACATTATATTTTATCATCTATTTAATTTTAATACATGAATATATGTGTCATCTACTTTATCTTTTTCGATAGGAATAGGTTATTAATTTTGTCTGACATCATACTATTTAGTTTAGTGGCAGATTCTTTATGCCATAGGCCCTTAAACATTGACCGCCTTGTCATGTTTTATTTCGGCTTTTATATTTATTGAAACTAGTAAATGTATTGTATCACCAATTTTCAAGTTTGCCGAGTCTGATATAGTATTTAGATTAGTCAGATGTATTTAAATATACCTTCGTTAGATTAGGGATCATATTAATTCAATGCAGACTCCTTTATAAGAATTGTTATATATCAGATGTTTCGTATTTTGCATTTTCTATATATATATATATATATATATATATATATATATATATATATATATTTCCTATAACATATATTTTTTATTTAATTATATTATGTTACATATAATATATTTTGTTTAATTATATGACCAATATATATAATATTTAGAAAGTGCAGATATAAATTTTAATATATTTTTGTAATACTAATGAAAACACATTTATTATGGATAAGTGAATGCATTTGCAAGCGTTGAAAGTTTCTTGTAATATTTTTTTAATATTACTTAGAAATGGTTAATTGATTTGAAATACGTCATTAATTGTAGTTTATAAACTTAACTAATTCAACATTTGAATTTTAACAGTCTGCAAAAGTTTTTGCTCATAGAACATCCCTTATTACCTATTATTAATGGGATACCAAAAATACACAAACATGCCACCAACCCACCTCTGAGATCTATAGTCTCTGGAGGTGGGTGGAGCACTGAACCATTGTCTTTATATGTACAGACATTCTTAAGACCTATTGTAGATCAGAATCCATATGTACTTAGAGATACCAAGCAATTTTTGATGGATTTATATCAGCATTTTAGCCACAATTCTATGACGCATGACAGTATATTTGTAACCTTAGATGTACAATCTTTGTTTACCATTATACCCAATGAGGAAGGCGTCATCGCTATCAAGCGCTATTTATTGAATCATAGTACTTATACTGAACAGCATGTAGATCTTATAGTTATGTTCATTGAAGTGATATTGGAAAACAACATCTTTGTATATGATGATTGCATTAACATTCAGCGGGATGGCGTGGCTATGGGCACGTCTTGCGCCAATAGCTACACCTACATCAACCTGTTTTTAGCTGATTGGGAAGAACATATACTGTTCCAACACTCTTTGCATTTGGAACATGTATCTTTTTATAGGTGTTTTGTAGACTACGTCTTCCTCGTATGGTGTGGCAACATACAGGAATTAGACCAGTATGTAGTGGAAATCAATAATATGACTCCTCACCTCAAATTTACATGTGAATTCTCTCACAACAAGATACATTATCTTGATGTGTATGTAGAGAGAGTTTTGGGAGACTCAGTCAATACTGGAGTCTATCGCAAATCTTGTTATCGTAATACTCTTTTGCATAGATCCAGTATGCACCCACATCACATATTTAACAATATTATAAAAGGTCAGAGTATGCGTATATCTAGATTGAATGTATTAGAACAAAATTTCCAAATGGAAATTAATAACTTTAGACATAGACTGTCTCAACGCGGTTACAGAGAATTACATATTGACAAGTGTTTGAAAGATATAGAAGAGATTAGGCTAAATAGAGCTTTACCATACTATTCAGCACATATTAGTGATGCACCAAATAGAGGAAATACTTTTAATTCAGTTAAGGTACCTATGTACTATACTCAAGATAGGAATATGGTAATGGATATAAATAAAAAAACATTGGTCCATCCTCACTTCTGATAAGGACATCAAAACAATAGTAGGTGAACGTCCTATTTATCAATTCAGGAATAAACCTAATTTGAAAAGCATGTTATGCCATCCTTATATGCATGATAGATCGATAGTATGTCCAGGTACTTATCCATATGGTCAATGCAAGTACTGTGAACATATTTTCTCAGGGAATCATTTTATCCATCCTGATTCAGGACAAGTTTTTTATTTCCATCGCACAGGTTCATGTGATACCTATAATTTAGTGTACTTTGCATCATGTCAACAATGTCAGGCGTTTTACATAGGTAAAACCAATAGGATGTTCCATATTAGAATAAGGGAACACCTATATGCCATAAGGATAGGATACACATGCAACGCCCTAGCTAATACATATAGTTAGAAAAGGATATGGTCATACATTTAAATTTATGGTTGTTGACTCTGTTGTACCCAATATTAGGAAAGGTAATATACGTAACAAAACTGAATGTAAGGAAATAGACTGGATATGACATTGCGATCTGACCAGGGTAAAGGCCTTAATGAAAGGGCGTCATTAAAACCCATATTAAGAGCTAGGCGGTTAAGAGTTTAGGGTTAATATGTGCATTTATATTAGATACACATATTTTAACCACTTATTTATTTATTAATGGATGTAGATTTATAGTAGACGCATTATCCATGTGTTATGTTTCTGTTTTAATATAGATGTGTTTAATTCTACAACATTATATTTTATCATCTATTTAATTTTAATACATGAATATATGTGTCATCTACTTTATCTTTTTCGATAGGAATAGGTTATTAATTTTGTCTGACATCATACTATTTAGTTTAGTGGCAGATTCTTTATGCCATAGGCCCTTAAACATTGACCGCCTTGTCATGTTTTATTTGACTTTATATTTATTGAAACTAGTAAATGTATTGTATCACCAATTTTCAAGTTTGCCGAGTCTGATATAGTATTTAGATTAGTCAGATGTATTTAAATATACCTTCGTTAGATTAGGGATCATATTAATTCAATGCAGACTCCTTTATAAGAATTGTTATATATCAGATGTTTCGTATTTTGCATTTTCTATATATATATATATATATATATATATATATATATATATATATATTTCCTATAACATATATTTTTTATTTAATTATATTATGTTACATATAATATATTTTGTTTAATTATATGACCAATATATATAATATTTAGAAAGTGCAGATATAAATTTTAATATATTTTTGTAATACTAATGAAAACACATTTATTATGGATAAGTGAATGCATTTGCAAGCGTTGAAAGTTTCTTGTAATATTTTTTTAATATTACTTAGAAATGGTTAATTGATTTGAAATACGTCATTAATTGTAGTTTATAAACTTAACTAATTCAACATTTGAATTTTAACAGTCTGATGAAGCTACGGTGAAAGCGTTTACTGTGTGTGTGTTTTTTATAATAAATAAGACCTGCTTTATATACTTTTATATAGCTAGAGCGTTTTTGGAACTTTACGGTCCGAGTTTATTGTATGACTGCCTTGGTTGTCTCCCAGCACGTTTATATATATATATATATATATATATATATATATATATATATACACACACACACACACACACACACACACACACACACACACACACACACACACTGTACTCAATGATGGCTTTTATATTGGAAGAATACAGGGATGTTATGACCACTTGTCCCTGGATGAGATACCCTAGCTAACTAGGTGGGCATGCAGAAAGCTTTCTGTACAACGAGGGCAACATGGTGTTCAAAATTCATTTTGCTATCAACCTGGGTGCCCAAGTCCCTCACGACCGATTATCAATGTGATAATCCCGAACGGGATGATGATGCATTTTTTGGCATTTATTATGAGGCTATGTTTATGGCACCAGCCATTTGTTTGGGTGAGACCCTCTTGAAGGACGTCCACATCACTAGAGGAATCGATGACAGCACCCAGCTTACATTTATCTGCAGACTTGGTCAGCCATTGCCCACTAGACTTGGCCTGCACCTCTGAGAAGTATATCCCAAACAGTAGAGGCCCGTACACCACTTGTCATTGGGTATACTACTTGAGGTGCCTTCCCCTATTCTGACGAGGTGTGTTCTATCAGTGAGTCAGTTTGCTACCCATATGGTTACATATGGTTTGATGTCTAGCTGACACAGTTCATCTATTATACCCGTGTGGGGAATAGCATCGAAGGCCTTTGCCAGGTCAAGTTAGGCAGTGTGCACTGCCTTCCCCTCGTCTATGGCCATTTGTCTCAAAGAAGTCGACAAAATTTAACACACATTACCTTTCCTTGAGAAAACCAAACTGTGTTGGATCAAGTGTCTGGAGGTTGACAATGTCCTTGTTAATAAGTTGCATGATAATCTGCTCCATGGCCTTGCAGCTCAGGCTAGTTAGGCTGATGGTTTATAATTTCCTGGATCGGTGCACGCTCCACCTTTGTGCAAAGGGATGACAGTAGTGCTGGGACGAAGCTGGTACTCAGGTTTTGGTAGAATAGGGTGCCTAATGATGCTGCAAGTTCCTGCCTGAGTTCATGTAGGATGTGGCCTGCAATGTTATCTGGTCCCATGGAGGCTGTATTTTTTGCCTTTGAGAGGGCAGTGATGACTTGCTTCCTAGAGATAACGGGGAGGGAAGCAGGTACTGGGGATGTCCTGTTTTACTGATTGGGGGACAGAGGAGTTTTCACTGAACCTGTTTGCCAGCAGGTTGGCTATAGCTACAGGGTTTGTGTATGTGGTATACCTGACTACCAGTTCTGAGCAAATATAGGTGCTTCCCTTGAGACTGCAGACATATGTAAAGAAAGCCTTATGATTGTCTTTAGTAGACATGCATAGTTTGGACTCAAAAATTGCTTTGGTGGATTTCACTAGTACTCTTATTTGCTTGTTCAGGCCAAGGACAGATGCTTCCCAATTAGACACCTGCTCCTTCTTGGCCCAGGACAGCAGTTTTTTTTCCTTTTATTATAGACTATTTATTGTAGATGTCCACCAGACAGGTTTACTCTTCCTTGAGGAAGAGGATTTAGTCCTCTGTGCTATTTCTGATTCCATGCAGCTATACAAATGCTCATATAATACTTTGGTGTTGGTTTGGACATATGTGCCAATTCCTGTGGAGGGGGGAGCTGTGAAGCTGATTATACCTTCTCTCAGAAAGTTGTAATCAGCTTTGGAGAAGTTTTTTTGTTTGACCCTAGCTAGCTGGTGGGGGGTGGAAATCAGTGACTTCGAAAGTGACTGCTTTGTGGTTGGATCTTAGCAAGGATGGTTAACACTGTACAGATGGTATTAACCAACATGAGTAACCACTGCAACAAGTCCAAGATATGTTCACCTTTTGTGGGGGTGTCAACCAACTGGTCTAAAGCATTTACATAGATGAAATCAAGAAATCTCTGGGCATGTGTGTTTTGGTACGAGTATTTCTTCCAATCTATGGTTGGACAGTTAAAGTCACCCAGGATAAGGGTAAAAGGTCAATTTTTGATACATTCTAAAAGGTCCAGATAGGTGGAGTGGCAGAGTTGGGGGCCTGTAGCTAGCTATGACTTGATTAAGAGTCTTGTCAACTATAAAACTGCACCTGGAGTATTTCCTGTGCATCATACTGTTGAGTAACCTGGTACGGCTGTGGTGCTCTCTGAAGCTTTGAACCAAATTTCCATGACTGCACAAATGTCAGCTTCTTCCAGGGTTAAGAATGCTTGCAATGCGTAGTTTCATGTTCAGACTCCTAGCATTTAGCAGCATGACCTTTCATTTTTTTATATTTTATATACATATATATATATAAATATATATCTATATATATATCTATATCTATATATAAATATATATATATATAAATATAAATATATATATATATATATATATATATATATATATATATATATATATATATATATATATATATATATAAATATATATATATATATATAGGAACACTTTATAATCCCAAAATTCTGAAATATCGAATTTCAGAATCCAGAGATTATAATAACGAAAGCTGATAATCCCGAAACCCCAGAAGCGGGAATTTCAAAATCCCTAAGTACGGAGATATTGAAGTTGCACTTCTGGTGTTGAGCTGTGTGAATGGATAGCTGGAAGTTCAGGTAAATATTATGTTTAAGGGTGTTGGTTAGGGGCTTTAGTGTGTGTCACTGTGTTTTGTTACGGTTATGTGTGTGCGCGAGGGGAATTTAGCTTGTATGGTGGTGTTTTGATGTGTTTGTCTCTGTAGTGTGACCTTGGTGTTAGTATATTTAAGTGTGGGGGGGGGGGGCTTGCCCCCCTACTTTTATTTAGTTTAGTTTTGTGCGTGGGGGGGATGTGTGTGTATGTGTATGTGTGTGGTGTATGGTTAGTGTAGGAGTTGAGATTTTGAAATTCGTGCTTCTGGGGTTTCAGGATTTTAAGGTTATGACTTTATGATCTCGATATTCTGAAATGCGATATTTTAGGATTATAAAGTTATTTATTTTACATCTGTTGACCGGGAGTGTCCAACTGGACGTAGGTCCATTTTCAGAGGTGGCCTGGGGAGAAAAGCTCCACAGTTAACATAAACAGACACTAGTTGCACTGGATTACATAGTGATTAACAATTTGATTAACACAGCAATTAATTACAAACATATTTACAGATGAAGAACATAGTACATCAGTAGACAACTAGAATCTTTATCTGCGAAGTACATAACAGACATTAACAAATGTTACAACAAGAAGTTCCTGCTGTATAATATGTACTAGGCTTATGAGCATCTGAGCTTGCTATAATCAAGTTAGTTAGTGGGGTGGAAAGAAAGGTAGTGGTTGGATGGGGTGGGTGATATTAGAGTGGGAGTTGCAAGGGCATAGCCAGCATGTTTTTAGGTGTGCTTTTAGTAAGGTTTTGAAATGGGTGCATGATGGTATGGAGGTAATTGTGGGTGGGAGGGAGTTCCATAACTTGGCTATGGCGCAAGAGAATAGTGCTTCACCAGCAGAGTTATTGGCTTTAGTGATCTGCAAGCGATTTTTGTTGCTGGATCTTAGTGGTCTGCTGGTGCGATAGGATTGGAGTAGATTCTGGAGGGGATGGGACATTTAGTGGATGGTTTACTACTTTGTGGGCGAGTGAGAGTTGTATAAAGTGAACCCATATATGCTGCAATAGCTGACAAAAACACAGCTGAAGAAAACCAATTAATTAAAACAAAAAACTTTAATGGCAAAAGGAGTAGAAAAAAAAAAAAAAGAGCACACGGACTGATGGTTTTTAATGCTTTCATTTCTTAAATATCCTGGAACTTCACCAGAATACAAAAACAGTAAAACAGTCCAGAGTTAAATAGCAAACATAGGTTCATACGTTGGTACTAAGCTATTGGCCCTGGGGCCTATACAAGTCAAGCCATAACAATTCCCTGGATATTTCTTCCCACAATATTTACTTCGCTGGACCCCTGTCTAGCACAGCGACTGACATGATCCCCGGGGTGAATTTCCCATCTCCCATCCAATCGTCAAGGTTCCTTCTGAAGAGGGCCAAGGAGGCACTCTGCTTGACATGTATGGGCAGTCTATTCCAGAGTATGGGGAGTCCCTGGGTCAGGAACCTATCCCTCCAGCATATTTTGTTCATTGTGATGACAAAGTTTAGATCCCTGGAACGTGTGGCTCTGAAGGATTGGGATTTCTTTAAGTGAAGCATGTCCAACAGCTCAGGGTTTGACATGACCTTGTATGTTAAGCAGAGATCGCCTCTGAGTAGACGATATGCCACAGAGTATACCTGGAGGTTTTTTTTTTTTTTTTTTAAGACAGTCAGCATATGGCATCTGCTTTTTCTTTTAGTGAGGTATTTCTGCGGTGTTTCCAGCTGTTGCAGATGTCTTGTGAGGTACGCACTAAACAGGGCATTACACTCTACAATGGGACAATGACCTCCTTTTTTCTGGATGAAAAGCCCTTAGTGATGAGGTGTGCCACATAGGATTGTGGCGATGTGTGGTTATCAAAGGTGAGACCACTGTTCACCTCTGTCCCAAAGTCTCTCATCACACTTTGGGACATTTGGTGTACTTCCACCTATGTGGTTATTCATGGGTACATGTTTTTTTCCAAAGGGGATAACTATACATTTCTTGGCATTAAGCTTGAGCCCATGGCTCTGGCACCAAGCATCTGTGCAAGGCCCTTTTGTAGAATATCCACATAATTTGGGGATTAAATAATGGCTCCCCAGTTTGCAGTCATCTGCCAACTTTGCTAGCCAGAGTCCCTTAGTGTTGGCCTGTACTTCAGAGAAGTAGACGCCAAACAAGAGCGGTCCCAGGACCGAACCCAGAGGTACTCCACTTGTCTGGAGCTTGATTTGGTGTTGGCTACTTTTACAGTCTGGGTTCTGTCAGTAAGCCAGTTGGCAACCCATCGAGTGACTTAGGGATTTATACCCAGCTTAGTAAGTTTATCTAGGATTCCAGAGTGGAGGATGGTGTTGAAGGCCTTGGTGAGGTCCAGATAGGCTGTGTGGACCGCCTTACCCTCGTCCACAGCTCTGGAGACTGATTCAAAAAAGTCAATCAGGTTCAGGAGACAAGATCGGCCTTTCACAAACCTAAACTTGGTGGGGTCCAGTGTCTGAAGGTTGCCAATGGCTTTGTAAGTTCCATGATAATGCGTTCCATGCCCTTGCAGATCAGGCTCGCCAGACTGATAGGATGGTAGTTCCCGGGATCCAAGGTGGATCCCCCCTTGTGGAGTGGGATAACTGTAGCTGTGTGCCACTCAGTGGGCACGAAGCCTGAGGTGAGGCTATGATTAAATACGACACGTAGGTGAGGTGCCAGTTAATTTTGTAGTTCATGTAGTACACAGCCCGGGATGACATCTGGTCCCATGGATGCTGTATTCTTAGCTTTGGAGAGTGCAGTTTCTATCTGTGTGGTCATGATTACTGGAATTTGACAATCTTTTGGTATTGAGATGGGCCCTTCAGGGGGTGAGAGGGGCGTGAAGTTGGCACTAAATCAATCTGCCAGGATACTGGCAATATCCTTGGGATCAGTATATTTAATGCCATTCTGTTGTAGCTCAGAGCAGATCGAAGCATTGCCATTTAGATTCTTGACATAACTATAGAATGCCTTGTGGTTGTCTTTGGAATATTTGGCAATTTTATTTTCGCAACTAGCTTTTGAGGATTTTATGAGGGATCTCAGCTTCTTACTGAGGCTGGTAAGGGATTTTTTTGCAATCTGGAATTTTCCTCTTTTCTGCAACAGTTTCTTCCTTCTGTTGTATAGTTTGTTTAAAACCTTAACTTTTTAACCAGAGTGGCTTCCTTTTTTTGGAGGAGAGCATCTTGGTTCTATCTGGGATGGCACGATTCATGCACAAGTGGATGTGCTCGTACAGTGCCTTAGCGTAGGATTCAGCAGTCAAACGTTCAGATCCCGTCTGCATGGGTGTCATGAAGTTTGTCACTTCTGACTTTAGTAGCATGAAGTTGGCTTTGGAGAAGTTTTTTACGGAGGTTTCCTTACTGGGGGGTGGGGGTGGGATGTGGATGTCAAGGGTGATTTGCTTATGTTCAGACCTGACCAATGATGGGGTGACCACTGGTGTGGAGCATCTATCTCCCATGTTGGTAATGACCAGGTCTAGGACATTGGAGCCCCTGGTGGGACAATGGATTAGTTCATCCAAGACGCTGGAATTTATGAATTCCAAGAACCGTTGGGAAAAGGTGCTGGCACCCAAGTAGTTTTCCCAGTTAATGGCAGGGTAATTGAAATCACCCAGTATTAGGGTGTTTGGTTGTATCTTAACATTTTCCAGTATGTTTAGAAAGGTGTAGTGAGAATCTTGGGGCATGGTGGGGGATCTGTAGCAAGCTACAATTTGGATTGCAGTCTTACCTGGTGTTAGTTGCACCTGGAGAACTTCAGATGCATTGTGTTGGGCAACTAGCCTGGAGGTGTGAATATGGACACTCCTCCACCTTTAGTGTTTCGGTCTTGGGTTTCTGGCCGAAAAGTGTGGTAAGAGTTGTAGCTTGGTATTGCAGGGGTACTCTCTGAAGCCTTTAACTAAGTCTCAGTTACTGCATAGATATCAATGTTCTCCATTTTTAGGAGTGCCTTGAGAGAGTGCATTTTGAGGTTTAGACTTTTAGCATTACCTTCAGATTTTGCATGCTTGTATCTGTTACGGTGGTGGTTTTGTCCTTTGAACCTTGCCTAAAAAAGGTACTATAAGGCAAGAGGAGCTTTAGCCAGTAACCTGAATCCCAGGGGTGACAGGTGCAGGCCATCGCTGGCAAAGCATCATGGTTTGTCGATCATGTCTTCCCAGGCAGACAGATACTGGATCCCCTTTGAATGACACCAGAAGCTTAGCCAATTGCTGAAGTCAATCATTTTGTCCTTGTACTGTGGTATTACTCTGGGTGAAGGCAGGATGCTACTGATTAAATTTCTCCTTATTGACAATGAGAGTTGAGTGCTTGTGTCAGTTTCAGGCTTCCTAATGCTTTCCAGCAGGTTCTAGAGCAAGTGCTAGTCACAGGGGGTTCAGATTTTAGTGCTACTACTGAGAAACCAGCTAGTTCTAATAAGGTGGCGTAATGAGGTAATAAAACATCAGATTACATAAAGTCTCCAATCCTACACAAGAGAACATGCATAAATAATCATTGTAAAAGGCTCATAAAACAGTGGGAGGACCTGACTGTTTGGCAACACCATGGGGCGATTCAAGCTAAAGACATCAAAAATGCTTTAGCATTCCATGCTGGTTTATACTCCAGTTTTAAATTCAAGTTCCTTGTTTTGGAGCAAGTGGAATTATTCTTCGGGGATTATGCCACCTTATTAGAAATTAAAGAACTGAAATGGCAGCTTAAAATTGGAACAGACTGTGCTCCTGGTCTTAATGACGGTCTGAATTTAAAATGTCTTGCGATGGCAAGTCTAAAAGTTTCTTTCTTGCCTTTAGAGTGGTCTGTGCTTCAGTTTTAGTGTTATACTGTATATTCTCTCTTATGCTAGATTCACTTCTGTGCAACAACTGTTTGGTATATACAGTTGTATCGCATTACTAGTTTGCTGCTACATTGTTCCTAAAGTACCACTGTTTTATGAGCCGTTTACAATGATTATTTATGCATTTTCTCTTGTGTAGGATTGGATATATACACACACGTATCTATCTATATATATACATATATATATATATATATATATATATATATATATATATATATATATATATATATATATACACACACACACACACACACACACACACACACACACACACACACACACACACATACATATACATACACAAACACACACATTCAAACTTTTAAATTACCAAAATCCCGAATCGCAAAATGTCAAGACCAGAACTGTGAAAGTGCATTTAGCTGAAAGTTTAAAATATTGACTATTAGAATGCTGTAATGAAGTTAAGCCTTGTGCAGTGTAAGTTAAGGTTTTGTAGAATGCAGGAAAAATGACAGAGGCCATTAGTTGTTGGAGTGAAAAGCTATAGGTATGAAATACATTTGTGTTTTAAGTGGAGACGTAAATGAAATGTTACAGGTAGTGCTGTTTTCTCATGTTTATTAACGGGTACATTGGTAAGGAAGTTCGTTGTCTGCATGTATGTATGCGATCGTGTTGAACCCAAGATGTGCTGCCGTACAGCACAGAAAGAATAGTTGTATAAAATCTTGGCATAAACATAGATGTCCTCCTCCTCTATGTTGCAGTATTCTCTACATATGGGTGGTATTCCACCCTATGACCCGACGTCAGAACAGCGTACAAAAGCTTCAAGCTACTGCCAATATGAGGGAAGTTGCACGTCTGCATTGACAATGTCAGCCAAAAAAGGATGTCCGCACTTATCTTCAGTACTAGAATGCGCCATGAGGAACAGGAGTCCTAAGGAAAACAATAAGCCATCCAGGGAAGAGACAAGATGCAGAGGGAAGGCCGGAGGGACAGAATACTACAACATAAAAGAGAAAGACATCTACGGTAATGGTAAGATTTTACACAATTACTCTGTCTTTCTTTTCAGTGTTACAGTATTCTTTACATACTGGAGAGTGCCATAGCTTAAATGGAACCTAGGGAGGTGGAAGGAACACAAGGTTGCAATGATGGCTCCAGAAAACTAAATCTTTGTTACCTTTTGCACTTTGGACACTTTGTACTTCATGTACTGACACATTACCTGTAGCAGTTCAAGGATGAGATAACTGGCTGCTGTACCTGGGCTTAAAGCAATCCTGACTGCATACAGAAACACTAAATCTGATTCAGAAAATAAGTTTCCTTGGCAAGCTTTACTGTGAATGCTAATGATGAATCCATCCCCCATCCAATTTTTACAAAATTTACAAAAAGGTTTCATTTCAGCAACATACTGTGCCATGCCTTCAGTGACTTTCCTGGTTGCAAACATGCCAAACCTTTGATAATTACAACAGTATGACTTTGCTTAAGCTCAAAATGCCCTTTAATGCTTTTTACA
Organism: Protopterus annectens; assembly: GCF_019279795.1. Lineage (NCBI taxonomy): Eukaryota > Metazoa > Chordata > Ceratodontiformes > Protopteridae > Protopterus > Protopterus annectens. The sequence continues at coordinate 74,619,191 of NC_056747.1, read as the reverse complement.
TATACATATGTATGCATGCCACTTGACTCTTAGTCTTCCCCTCCCAGATAAAGTACTTCAGCTCTTTACTGATGGATGAAAAATATGCCTCACCAGTGTACAAGACTAATGGGACTAAAAACATTTTAACTTCTAGTATCTTACTATCCAAATAACAAAGCTTCCATTTCTTCAGTTTTTGTATTATCTTTTGTATAGTCGCTTCCCACATATCCTTACCTGCCACACCAGAATAATTTTTAAACCATACTCCTAAATACTTAATTTTATCATGTCCCCATAAACATGGACACTGCTGAACGAATTCATATGTGGGTACATAATTTACCACTACTGCCTTTGTTTAGCTTCATTAATTTTATATCCCCAAAATATTCGAAATTGCCTCAAAATGTTCCACAACACTGGAATGTGTCTCTGGTTTTATCAACTATAAAATTATATCATCTCCAAATGGAGTCAGCTTTTCTAGACTACCATGCCGATTATATTGCCTGAACTTTCTTTGCCAAAAGTTCTAAATATAATGCAAAAAATAAAGTGGAAAGAGGACACCCCTGCCTGGTTCCTCTGCTCAAGCAGAAATTATCAAAGAGGACCCCACCCACTATAATTTTCACCTCCTATAGCCTTCTAATCATCAACCTTACAATTTTTTTTTTTAGGAAATGCAAATGCTGCTCCTGCCCTGCTCAAAAGTCCCAGATTACTCTGTAAAATGCTTTCTCTGCATCAAAACCGAACAATGGGATTTTCTTATATTCTGCT
>NC_056747.1:74391879-74410274 GCF_019279795.1 Protopterus annectens | reverse complement strand
CGGAAAGGGCATTGACCAGGGTAATGTGGTATCTGTGGCACATGCTTCCCTACACAGCATCCATGGGCATGGCCCTGAGATGGTACCACACAGACAGATGTCCACGGGTTCTCGTGGGAGCATCCGTGGGCATACTGCCCCTGTTAGATGTGCCCACAGAGGTCTTACAACCTCAGCTATGTTTCGCGCTGTCATGCAGGCACAGTCACGTATGGAACGGTACACCAGACAGGGTCTGAGGGAGCTGACAGCATGTCGCACAGCCATGACTGACAGTATGCGTGACATTGCGGCTGCCATCCATAATTTCACCAATGTCATAGACAGACATTGTGGGGACATATTAGATTGGTTCCACAACTACATGTCCATGAGCCAGGGCAATGGTGGACGGTTGAGGCGTCGACGTGGGTGTATGCCAGCAACAGCAGCAGCTGGCAGTCATCGCGGATGACAACAGGGCCGTGGCTGTCCCCATAGTGCCAGCAGCAGCCCTAGCAATGCTGGGTATGTGCTTTCATCAGACCGCCCCAGGAGACCACGTGCATGTGGCTCTGGACAGGCCCGACAGGGATCTGTCTCCAGTCAATGAACACCTGCTTCTGATGACAGTACCCAGTCTGGATTGGTACTGGATACGGTCTGTAGCACCCCTGCAAGGCACAGGTACCGTGTCCATGGCCAGAGACACTGATCTGTATGACCTGGCAGGTACAGTCTGTGGCTGTCCACAAACACCAGTATATGGCAGCCATGAGGTGGAACTGTGTGCATCCATACACACATGCGAATTGACAACACCTAGGGCTACCGCATACACACACACACTGCATCAACATTGCCCCACCTTGTACTGCTGTCCCTCACCAACACACATACACATACATGTCAATTGGTGGTATCAGTGGCAGACTCAGGCATACCAAGTTCACACCCTGTGCATATGATGAAACTGTGCCACCTCCTGCAATCTGTAACATCAGTGCAGGTACAGGTTAACATGTTGCTGATGCACAGGGTGACTACATAGACGTGTAGTAATAGTATCATGTTGTTAACAGTACTGTGTGCTGATATAATTGTGGGTATATCCCAGCATGCCTGATGCAGTAAGGATATGATTGTCTTGTACTGTTATCTACACCCATGGTAAGTACCATAGTGTATCATCTGCACATGTTGGCATACTGGTGTTAAGGATGTCAACAGAAGGCTACATACATAGGTAGGACAGGGGATAAGGTAATAAAAGTATTGATACGCAATGATGGACATGTAAACTGCAAGTGGCATGTTGCCCACACTGGACTCTGCAATGCGGATGTTTGAGGATGTTGATATGTGTGCAGTACTACACGACTGGTACAGGACACACAGGAGCACCCTAGCACTGCAAGCTCACATCTCATACCATGCTAGACAGCCCCAACACACAAAACTAACTTTCACAGGAGGGAGAGTCCCCATAAATGTCAGGGATACTGTGGTGGCAGGACAGGTAGCATACATCCTACTAAGTATGGAACCACTGAGTGAAGGCTCAGTGTCTGTTATTTGACATGTGTATTACTGCAGGTATGAGCACCTGGGTTTCCATCCAGTTATTGTACATCCTGACGGTACATGGTCTGTACACTTGTGTGCGCTGAGACTGGACCCTAGCCATCTGACCTGTGTATTTCCATGTACATGTGTATAGTGCCTGCATATTTGCACTGTTACCTACTGGAAGTGGTACAGCTTGTTTGTTGTACAATGGACTACATGCAGCCCTGCTTACTGTAGCTTTGTTTGCATGCATGTTTGCTTGCAGTTACCCTGGAACACTGATCCCACCTGCAATGTAGAGTTACAGAGCTTCTGTGGACTCCTAGTGACATCTGCATAGCTTACTATGCCCATGTCTCACTTGACAGAACGTCACTGTTTGTCCTGTTCACATGTACGTTGCCTGTGACATATTGCATATGACTTACCTGGCATTTGTCCACGTGAGCAGTCATATATGCCTGTGCTAACTAATCACAGGCACTACACCCTCACATACTCACCTTCTGTACCTTGTTCCCCATTGGCCCTATGTGCTGTTAATCACCATGGCAATCACAATACTATGGTAGCATGTGCAAAGGTCACTTGTCAGTCACCTCTGTGGTACAGTTGTGGAATATGTGGGTCATGTGGCAATGTCACAGCTGCCACATATACACAGTCAACCCTCTCCCTTACACATGTATGTACAACACATGCATGAGATGCAACCACATAGCCAAACTGGGGACTAAGCACTCTGAACCCAGTACTGGCATAACCTGTCAGGTGGCATGAAATACTACAGTGACTACAATACCAGTCTGATGTAGACCTACACTGACAGCAATCCAAACACATTAACACACTGAGCCATTCCTGGAGCCTCAGAATAGCATCCTGCCTGAGCAGCAGATACCTCTGCAGCTGGCACACAGGCGTACGTTAAGCCGGAACACAGCACGTGCAACACATAGCACATAAATCCTGTGTGCCAAACAGTCACAGCCTGTACGGCTAGACAACATACCTGCTACAGTTGTGTTAGGTACCTTTATTGTCTGGTACAATGAGGTCCCACTCACCAGGTTGTTCAAGGTGAAGGTCACAGTGATATGCCCGTGGGGCACTATGGTCCACCACATAACACAAGCATACAGGTCAGTCAGAGGCATGGACACATATGACTCAGTCATTGTCCATGCCACCATGGCTGACCTGTGATGTACCTCCCTGAACTACATGATAGGGAACATAGAAGGGCTCTCTGAGCATGTGGCACAGGCTGGTATGACCCTGACCTTGGTTGGCATCATACCCTCACCAGGAATGTTGAAGTATTACTGAATGCTGATTAATTACTGTAGCTACAACACCCTAGCTGAAAGGTTCCTAGCATGTAGTCACTGCATTGCTATGGAACAACTTGTTACCACTCCCACAACAGGTGAAAACATGCAGCACCTGTTCATCAACAACATGTAGATTATATGCCCCAGACCAGATGTGTATCCCTCACTGCTAGGATGATACCATATACAACTCACACTGTATATACACATACCACATGCAGCACCTGCACAGAAGACCACAGTCATAATGTTATCCAGTGCAAATACCATGTATTCCCATGTGGCAGGCGTCAGACATGGGAACTATTGAAGGTCACAGGTACATATGTGTATTTGACACACACATACATCATCTGTGTCCATTGCCATTACTGGTTTAATCGATGTCAAGCATTATTGTGAACAACAACCCACACACATGGGCATTCTGTGTGACAAAAACACACGTGGCATGTGTGGAATTCAAAGCCATAACTAACTGTGCTATGACAGTAGTGAGAGACGCAGTAGCAGAGCGTGCTATTTGCATTACTGGGAGATTTGCCCTCTACTCTTGTACTTGTAGGGTGCTGACATCATCTCTGTGTAGAGATTGGAATATGCAGCAGCTGGTGTGTTGTACTGGTTGCCAAAAGGGTCAGTTCTCTCTCACATGTACTTCCACCCCCCCATACACAGACTTGCAGGATTCAAACCCCTACCTACCTACTTATGTTATGACACTCAAGACGGACGCATTAGCAGAGCGCGCTATTCGCCTTACTGGGTTGTTTCCCTTCTCCTGCTGTACTTATAGGGTGCTGACATCATCAGTGTTTAGAAAGGGGAATGTGCATCCTGTAGTGTGTTTTCCCAGTTGCCAAAAGGGACATTTCCCTCACACAGAATTGCCCACACACTCACCCCTCTCACACAAACACTTGCAGGATTCAAACCCCTACCTAACTATGTTATGACATTCAAGACGGACGCATTAGCAGAGCACGCTTTTCACATTACTGGGAGGTTTCCTTTCTCCTGCTGTACTTATAGGGTGCTGACATCATCAGTGTTTAGAAAGGGGAATGTGCATCCTGTAGTGTTTTTTCCCAGTTGCCAAAAGGGACATTTCCCTCACACAGAATTGCACACACACTAACCCCCCTCACACAAACTTGCCATTTGCAGGATTCAAAACCCTACCTAACTATGTTATGACAGTCAAGATGGACGCATTAGCAGAGCACGCTATACACATTACTGGGAGGTTTTCCTTCTGCTATACTTATAGGGTGCTGACATCATCAGTGTTTAGAAAAGGGAATGTGCATCCTGTAGTGTGTTCTCCTAGTTGCCAAAAGGTACATTTCTCTCACACAGAATTGCACACACACCAACCCCGCTCACCCACACACACACACACACACACACACACACACACACACACTGAGCATTTGCAGGATTCAAACCCCTACCTAACTATATTATGACATTTGAGGGAGACACATTAGCAGAGCGCACTATCCGAATTACTGGGCATCAGTTTTGCACCTGCAGTATTTATAGGGTGCTGACATCATTATTTCTACAGAGGTATGTACATCTAGTACTACCTGTCAGGTGGGGGATAGCATATATATGCATTTGCAGCCACCTACTTCAAGGTCAGATATGCACATCAGCACTGGCAGGTTATGTTCTATACCATGCTTCATGACCACAGGACCTGTAACACACAACACAACCAGTTTGGACCACCCCTCCCACATCCAGGACACACACTTTGCTTCCCTGGGAACAGTGCCAAGATGTGCAGGTGTTCACATACACCATTCCAGTTGTTAACGTCAGGTACAGGTATATTGTGTGTGGGAACTACTCAGGCCTCTACAACATTACCCTACAGCCACTACAATTTGTGAGTCCATGTGCTATGGCAGAACCACTCACCACAGCCACAAGAGGGAATACATATTGCACTTGACCATCTGCAACATGGGTACTCACTGTTCCACACCAGAGGTAGACCACCATTGTTGATATCTGACCATACCCACCTTTCCCTGGACATCCATATCCCATCCCCACCCCCAGGCAAGGTTGTCACTGCAAACAAAGTGTATTTATTAAAAGCAGACTTTACACTTGTGAAGACTGGGGTGGAAGACTTCAAAGGACCCATGCTGGGGGAGTATACAGGCCACTCTGCATAATCCTTGACAATTGCATTCTATGAGCATGTGGAAGGTTTGCATTGATCATGCTATCCCAAATATACCCATGACTCCTCCACAACAGGACACCTGTCAGGTGTACACCAGCCATATATGAACTGTCCAACAGACAGAGTGAGCTAATACATTGCAGAGCAGTAGCCCACAGAGGGAGGACATCTCTGAACAGTACTGGCACGACACTTCAATCCCTCATAATCATCACGACAAAGTGTTGACAGTGAAATTGTCCAGACACTGCAGATAAGGCTCCCCTCAGTCTGTTATTGATGCCCACTTACTGTTAGAGGTCCTCACCAACCCTCTTCCAGCACACACCAACAACATGGATGTGGCTTAGCAAATTCAACCCCTGGGATCTCCACTGTGTTCCTGCTTGATGGAGGCACAGCACACTAGCCTCACACGGTGCCTTATGTGACCTACTTTACAGTGGCACAGTAGCCTACTGTACTGGGGAGGCAGACGCCAAGCACACTCTGGCTAAGCTGTCATTCCCTAGGGCAAACAGCCTAGTGTTGACCTCTACACCCATATGTTTAATTGTCAGATGCACAATATTTGTTGCTGATAGACTGTTTGCAGGTCTTTATTGCCATAGCATTCCCTGTTTCTATGAACAACTTGTGTATCTGTGGAAGATGTTTGAATATGAGAGGGATCCACTATCTTATGTCTCTGTAGTCATTTAACTGTGTGCACTGGGCAGATTGCTGTAATGTGGTTGGTTCCTGGAATAACACGTACAAATACCAGATATGTGTGGCCAACTGCTAAACTGAGATTTGGCCTAACTGTGTGAGCATGCCCAGTTCAGGCTTTCCATGGCATGTTGTCTGACATATGTCTCATTTATCCAAGTGTGCGAGCATGCCCAGTGTGAACTTTCCATATGTTGAACTCTGCAGCCCACCACATTTGTGGATGAGTGTGAACTTCAACAATATCTCACGTTTATGCTTGTGTGTTGTATGTCATGTTGTGTACTTACTGTCCAACTGCTTTGTGTCTGAACACAACAGGGATTATACTGTGCCTGCAGGGTTTGCATGGGATACTTTGCATACAGTTGTCAACATCCTTTCATACTGACCTAACACTGTAGTACCGTATAGTGTACTGGTTCAGTACTTTCACTGTGGTGGACAGTATCCTGGTCTTTAGTCCTATCACTGCTTTACATTTTCATAGTGAGCACAACAGACTGGTTAGGGGCCAGTTGTGCACATCTGACCATGTTGCATTATGTTCAGATATGAACTACTTAAACCAGGCTTGTCTAACATTGGTAGTGTATTCCACAACATAGGTGTACATTGGCAAACACTAGCGATGTGCCCTAGGCCATTTCTAATGCTAGTCGGAGAGTGTGTTTGTCCTTCGACACACATTGTAACTGGAGTTTGCCATGACACATGTCAAGGTTAGTATACTATGCCTCCCTCTACCCATGACATAACAGTGATACCCAGGGTAAACCTACCATCTCCCATCCACTCATCAAGATTCCTCTTGAGGAGAGTCGATGAGTGACTCTCTGGCTAACCTGTACTGGGAGTTTACTCAAGAGTGGGGGTGGCTTCTGTGTTATGGATCATTCAGTACAGCTTGTCCTATGTATGTCAGTGCTGGGGTTCAGGTCTCTCATGTGCATAGCTCACTGCCATTCAGATTGTACAAGGTGCAGCATGTTCACTGATTCCAGCTTGGACATGGCTTTATACATCAGGCACAGCTTGCCTCTGGGTGGGCAGTATGGCAGTGTGTGGAGCTGCAGTTTGTTTAATCAGGCAACTCATGGCATCTGTTCAAGCTCTTTGATACTCCTGGTGAGGTACTTTTGGGGACTTTACAGTTGATGGAGGTGTCTGCTGAGGTACATCCCACAGGGGCTATTGTAGTCAATTGTAACGCTGATGAAGGATGACTGCAGAGCCACAATGACCTCCCCTGATCTAGATTTGACAACCTTCATGATTAGGTGGGTATATGGTATGTTTCTGTAACCACTACAACCACATGCTTGTCCAATGCAGGATATCTATCAACTTGTGTCCCCAGGTCTCTTATTACATGTTAAGTACTTAATGGGTTAACACCTATGTGGTAATTGGTGGGCACTTACTGTATATCCACAGGGATTGACTATACACTTTTCTGCAATTAGCTTGCTAACATGGCTATGGCACCAGTTGTCTGTTTCTATGTGGCCCTTTTGTGGGATGCTTGTGTCAGCTGGAGGGTCAGATATGGTGGCCAGTTTGTAGTCCTCTGCAAACTTGTTCAGACACAGTCCTTCCATGTTGGCCTGTACCTATGGGACATATATACCAAACGAGGGTGGTCCCAGGACCAAGCCTTGTGGGATGCCAGTTATATCTGGTTTGTAGTCTGACATGGCTGCAGCATTTCTGACCATGTCAGTTCTGTCCTTGGTCTGGTTTGCAACCCCTCTACTGACATAGGGGTTTATATTTAAGCTGGTGAGCTTATCTATAATGAACACGTGGGGTATTGTATGGAAGCCTTTGTAAGGTCCAGCTACGCTGTGTGGACCACATTCCCCTCATCAATGACCTTAATGACTGTTTCAAATGAGTCAAACATGTTTAAGGGGCAGGATCTGCACTTAAGAAAGCCACACGGGGTAGGGTCCGGTGTCAGTAGGTCCCCAATATCTTTATGTCTGCGGTACATGCTGATCCTTTCCATAGCTTTACAGACCAAGCTTGTCAGGATTCTGGGGTGGTAGTTTGCAGTATCCATTCAGGCAACACCTTTGTTGAGAAGGACCACTGTTCTTGTACACTGCTCTTTGGGTACATATCCTGTGGTAAGGCTGACATTGAGCAGTAGTGTTATTTGGCATTCCATTCTTCTTGGAGTCCACGTTGGACTCAGCCCAGGACACCATCTCATACCACTGATGCTGTGTGTTTTGCTTTGTAGATGCTGGCTGTTACCTCAGCATCTGCAATGTCAGCACTCTGCTGGGATAGATATTTTGCATTTGGGGGGGGGGGGGTTACACTGCACCTGTCAGGTTGGATGTTGGCAATATGTGTGTGTGTTTGGTATGTTGTTTGTAATATTTGAGTGATTCAGAGCATATCTGTGAATTTCCAACAAGGTTCCTACCATCAGTTAAGAAAGCCTTGTGATTATCCTTAGTGTCCTGTACAATTTGTATCTTCATAGGTTCATAGGTTCATACTAGGCCATCCGCCCTAGGGCATTTATAAGCCTAGCCAGAGTGTGTGTGGCTTTCGCCACCCCTTGCTATGTGAATATTATGGCCATTTATGATTTACTTTACTGTGCATCTGTCTGGACGTGACACAGTGAAGACCCCCAGTGTACATCTACGATCATCCATCCACTTGGCAAGATTCCTTTTGAAGAGAGTCAGTGAGGGAATCTGCCTAACATGGAGTGGGATTCTGTTCCAGGGTGTAGGGAGCCTCTGGGTTATGTATCTGTCCCTCCAGCACATCCTATTTCATTATGTGTTGAGGTTGACATCTCTCACTCTCACAGCTCCGATGGCTTTGAGTTTTCTGGGGTGGAGCATGTCCATTACTCCTGTGTTGTACATGGCCTTGTACAACAGGCATAGAATGCCTCTGTGTAGGCAGTATGTGACTGCATTCAGCTGGGGTGTCTACAGCCAGGCAGCATATGACATATATTTGAGACCCTTTATCCTCTTGGTGATGTACCTTTGAGGTCTGTCTAACTGCTGCAGGTGTCGGGTAAGGTACATCCCAAATGAGGCATTGTACTAGATTATGGGTCTGATAAGAGAACAGTATAGGGGCACAATGACCTCTGTTGACGTAGATGTGAATCCTTTTATGATACTGTGTCCAATATAGACAGTCTTCCTAGCCACATTGGCAATGTGAGTGTCACATAACAGGTTGCTGTCCACTTGTGTCCCTAGATCCCTGATTACTCCTTCCATACATAATGGATTACCACCTATGTGGTAATTTGTGAGTACCTTGTTTGGTATTCAGTGAGACATTCATACTGTCCAGTGTCTTCAGGATGGCTGGATGGGGTTCCTGTGTGTGAGAGTGTGGTCTGTAGCATGCTACAGACTATACAGCAGTTTTGCCTACGGTTAGTTGCACATGGGTGGTCTCTGATGCTTCGTGCATTGTCAGTTACCTGGACGTGTGGGTGTCTGTGCTGAATATGGATACTCCCCCTCCTTTTATGTTTTGGTCCAGGTTTTGGGGCCATAACGCATGATATGAGGTATAACCTGGAAGTGCTGGTGTGCTGTCAGGTGCCTTGCTGCAGGTTTCAGTCACTGCATGAACATCAATGTTCTCCATACTGGGGAGGGCCTCGGGAGCATGCATATTGAGGTTTACACATCTGGCATTGGTCAGCATTGCCCTTATGTTTCTTTCCACTTATGTTTTCTAGGCTGGTGGGATAGTCTTTTCAGCCTTGCCTACAAAAGGCTCTATGGAGGTGGCAAGAGCCTTATCCAATATCCTGACGCCCAGGGGTAACAGGTGCATGCCATCCCTGGAAGAGCAGCGTGGCTTGTCAAGCATGACATCCCAAGCAGACAGACATTGGATCCCCTTGGAATGACATCAGTAATTGTGCCACTTGTTAAAGCTGATCATTCTGTGTTTGTACTGTGGCATCATTCTTGGTGAGGGTAGGATGCTGCACATGGTCAGTGTCATACCGGCCTGGACTACATAATCGGAGATCTCATCTATGTCTCTTTTCATGTAGTCCGGGGAGGTACATCTCAGGTCATTCATGCCAGCATGGACAATGACTGCATCATATTTCTACTTGCTTTGGGGTGACCTGCGTACTTCTGTTATGTGGCATATTGTAGCAGCCTACAGGCAGCTTACTGTACCCTTTCCCTTGTTCAGTCTGGTGAGCAGGACAGCAGTGTGTCTGACTATGGAGTCACCTATTACAACTGTATCAGGCATGTTGTTTCTCCTTCTGGCCTGTGACTGTTTGGCACACCAGCTTTGTGTACTATGTGTTGCATGTGCTATGTTTGGAGGTAGTGGTTGCTTGGGTGTCTGCTTTGGAGGCCTCTGTTGATGTGGTGTGTTTGTAATTAGGGCCTCCGGGAATGTTTTTCTGTGTTTATGTCTTTGGTTTGTAGTTGTGATAGGTCTATGTGAGACTGGGTTTGTGGTGTGTGTGGTTACCTTCTCCTCCTGACTAGTTTTGACAGTACTGACTTGAGAGAGCTCAGCCTCCGGTTTGGATAAATGGTTGCATCTCTCACATATATTTGTATTTCTTGGGGGGAGGTGAGGGTTGTCTGTGTACTTGGGGCAGGTGTAACATTGCTACAAGATTCACAGATTCAACTTGTTGTAGCTGGCCTTAGTGGATTGTATGTGTGGACATATTTTATTGCCATACTACTGATCAGTGATTACTTCCCTTTTTATGTTTGCTCTATCATGTAGTAGCTTCCTCATTCTCTTGCATGGTTTGGTAATGGCTGGAGTCCACCATGCGAGATGCCTGCGTGTATGGCATTGTGTCTTGGTTTTATTTGGGATTGCATAATCCAAGCATTCCTGGCAGTGTTCATGGAATGCCTGTATAACAGGTTCTGAGGTGTTGCCCATATTTTGCACCTGCACAGGGCCTTTAATGGATTCCACATCAGTTTGGAGGAGTGCAAAATTTGCTTTACACATGTTTTTCACTGTGGTTTTCTGGCCAGGTACTCTGGTCAGGATGTGTATATCCGGTGTGATTACTCTATGGTCTGGTCTTACCAGTGAGGGATACACTTCTCATCTTGCCATCCAGTACCCATGTTGCTGATTATCACATCCAGTATGCTTACCCCTCTTGTGGGAGTGGTACGTTGTTCCTGGGCATTTTGGTGTATGGATTCTAGGAACTTTTGTCCTACAGTGTTGGAGCTAGTATAATGCTCCCAGTCTATGTTTGGGTATTTTCAGTCACCCAATATAATATAGTTTGGAGGGCTTGATATATTAATGTATTCCAACATAGGCCAAGTGCAGTTCCTGGTGTTAGGACGGTAGTCTGTAGCAGGCTATAAACTGGGAGGCAGTTTTAGCCATGTTACTTGACCATGGCTAGTCCATGCTGCTTCTTGTTGTGGTACCAACATGGGGGTGTGGTTATCCTTGACAATTATTGCTAGTCACCCTCCTTTTGTAGCTTGTTCCATGTTTTGAGGCTGTACAGCACAGTATGAGGTGTAATCTGGTAGTGTTAGGGTGCTGTTGTGAGCCTTGACCCAGTTTTCTGTTACAGGACAGATATCAACATTCTCCATACTGGGGGAGTTTAGACTGCATGCATCTTGCTGTTTAGACTTCTGGCATTGGGTAGCATTACATCTAGGTTCTTATCCCTTGTGATACCTATGGAGGTGGGTTTGTGTTTTGAGCCTTACCTATTAAAGGCACGCTGTGGGCAACAACAGCCTTTGCCAGTATCCATAAGGCCTGGACTGATATGTGCAAGCCACCCCTAGCAGGTGGAGCATCATGTCATGCTCAGCATGTCATCCCAGGCTGGCACACATTGGATCCCCTTTGACTAACTGCAATACTTCAGCCAATTATTGCAATTGATCATCTCATCGTCATATTGTGGCATCATGCTTGGTGAGGGTAGGATGTTAGTCAGGGTCATCAAGTTTGCATATACTACATGGTGTTACATTGCTTAACACATGGCATTCATGCCTCAGGTGGTGCTGCAGGGCTGCCTCTGTCGGATGCACATACTACACTCCCTGTACATGTTTGAGATCAGGTTATGTCATTTTAGGCATCCATGTTATTATATGAGTGAGTCAGAGAGGGGTATCATTCCCAGGGTTCCTACTGAGCCAGTGTATGTGCTATGCGTTGCCTCTTTGCCAAGGCCAGGGCATACTGGGCATGCCTCCTTCTGCCTACTGGGGCAGGCTCAGGTTGTTCCTCCTTCGAGTCATGCTCTGCCTGTGATGGCCTTGGCAATGGTGGGGGGCTGTTTGGCCCGGCCCTATGCTGGTCCTGCTGCAGCTGTTTCGCAAGATCATATTATGTAGCATAGCACATACCATGACAATTTGGGTACATGTAGTTGGTGAGTAATGCAAGGCTCCACCAGATGTGTCAAGACACTGGAACCGTGACTTGAGCAGCCCAAACACACGCTCTATTACATTATGTGTTTGTGTGTGTGCCTCAATATGGCGTTCCTATTCAGGTGTGTGTGCGTTTCTGATGGGTGTCATCAGCCACGGCTCCAGTGTATAACCTGCATCCCCCACTAGGTGTCCATGTGGGATGTCCTCATTGGCAAATGTCTGGTACAGCTGCGTCAAATGCCAGATATGGGAATCATGGTAGCTCCCAGGGCAGCCAGCACACACATTCATTATTATGCCCTGGGCATCACACACGACCTGGCAGTTGATGGAGGGGAAGCCCTTGCGGTTAATGTAGGCCCTACCCCGCTCACCGGCTGGTGCTTTGATGCATATGTGCGTGCAGTCTATTGCACCCACTACCTCAGGGTATTCCGCTATTTGCTGGAATAGACGCATATTGCTGGCCAATACCTCACGGGCACTGGCGAAATATACATGATCTCTGACATGTGCTGACATGGCATCCAGGAACTGGTGCAGTACCCTGGAGGCTGATGCCTGTGATATCCCCATCATATCACCAGTTGGTCTCTGGAAGGTACCTGTTGCTAGTATTCTTAGGCCAACACATACCTTGGTTTCCACTGGGATGGGTTCCCCTCTGTTGGTTCTGTGTGTGAGGCGTGGCCTGCACAGCTCAACAATTTGCTGCAGGAGGTCTCTGTCCACTCTATAGCGCTCTACTATCTCCAGCTCATGTAACCCGTGGTAGGTGACCCTGGGCCTGTACACTCTTCTCCGTCTCCTCACTGTGGGTTGTCTGGCACCATTTGCATTGTCACCACCCTCAGCAAGTAGCCTATATCTCCTTATGACAGCTATGGCAGCCCCTAGCATTTCTGCTCTGAGTTCAGCTTTTTCAGTTTTCACTTCTAATAGCTTACTCCTGTCTTGCAGTGTCTCTTGAGAGAAACATCCTGCACTGCTGTTTGCAGAGTTTTAAGTGCTTGGCTGGGCTACTATTCTGCTTGTGTAATTGCCTACTTCTAATTGTTTTCACCTGCTAGCTCCAGCAGTATTCCCTGCTAGCTTCCTACTAATTCTGTTGCTTCCTGTTTCCTTTCTGTTTCCTCAGGGGGGAGCAACGAGCATACCAGCAGAAACACGCTCACAGTGTCTTACACGCGCGCACACATGCTTACACAGTTTTGAATCATCTTATTCAGGTTAAAACGTGCGCACACCAGCGCAAACAGTCTTACAAGTCTGCCAACAGGCTCCCACATGCTCAGTCTGCCTTACACACGTGCACACTGCCCTACTCGCACCTCATGGCGCGCACACGTGTGCATGCACGCCCAGCAAGAAACTTTGGTGTAAGCAACAGTGTACACCTTCCATTTCTTGACTTTCCCATGCTTATCTTGTGGCACTCCTCTTTCCATGATATGTGTCTGACATCTGTCATGTAACACTGACCTCCAATGAACTGCATTTCTTTCTGCCATCCCCCTGTGATGTCACCTATCTCCTACTCTATTCCTCCCCCTTATGTATCTCTTACACTACTCAGAATGTGCTCATTTGCTATGTGGCAGTGGAATTCAGTATCCTAACACTCATTTACATCAGATTGCTTACTAATGCTTAGTTATATGTCTTAGACTCAGCTTCCCCCCTTAGCAACCACTAAACGGTGGCCATGTTGTTTTTGGTCTGCTGGTCCCTGCATTGTAAATCCATGTATTGCAAAAAACCCACATTTGTGGGTTTATAACCTTCATTTTTATGTTTTATATAGCGCAGCCTGTTTGCGCGGGGCTGCTCTGCGTTTAAACACCGGCTTATTTCTCATTTTTGCATCGGGTTACCTTGCCAATGGCCACTTACATGCTGCCTGGCACATATGCACCCTTTATTTGGAGCTGACATGGCTCCATTGTGTTATTTGCAGAAACGTCCTCAGTTGTCAACTGAGTACATTTCTGCAGCTAAAGCGGCTCTTACACGGGCTGCTTTTGGCTTCCTGGATCGCTAATCTACCTCATTTGCATGCCTTTCGGCTGCAAGTGAGGTGATTAGCATATCCACGCCCACTCCATGTAAGAGACGTTTTAGCTGGTCTCTTACATGGAATTTCGGGCTGTTCCTGGATCGCGAGAGCTGCATGGAGTCTTACACTTCTCTTAGACTCCGTGCAAGCCTTCTTGAATCCTGCCTGCTCTCTCTGTACACAGTAGGAGTGCCTGAAATTAGAATATGATCTTACTGCACTCATTTGAGTGAGCAAATGAGATGGGCCCAGAAGGAGTATCCAAACACAAATTTACAAGAGGGGCGAGCAGTTTCAAAGCCACTAAGATTAACACCAAAACAGAAACAGGGAGAGTGGGTGGGAAACCTAACTGAAGAACAGAGTTAAAACTTCCAGTTCAGTTAATAATCATGCAACACAGTTAAATCAGTTTAAATATATATATTTTAATATATTTTATATATCTATATATATATATATATATATATATCTATATATATATTTATATATATATATTTATATATATATATTTATATATATATATATGTAATATTTATATATATATATGTATGTATATATAAATATATATATATATATATATATATATATATATATTTATATAGATTATATATATTAATATATATATATATATATATATATATATATTAAAAAAAAATATATATATATATATATATATAAAGAAATAAATATATATATATATATAAATAAATGTATATATAAAGATATATATATATATATATATATATATATATATAAGTAATATATATATATATATATATATATATATATATATATATATATATATATATATACTTCTACATTGACTTTTTCTAATTCAGGTACTGTTTTGCTTGTAAATGTGAATGGTGGTTATGGAGCAGCAGTTGCTTCAACTTTGACAGCGGCTTTTCCTGATTTAGGTACTGCTCTGCTTTTACATGCGAACTGTGGTATTACTACTAAGAACTTGGCCTCGGTTTTTGAGCAACCGAATGTTGGTGTTACACAGGCATGTATAGATTTTAAACTGTGGCTGAATGACTTTCAAGTGAACTTTGGTGGCACAAACGACGTTAATGGACATTTGGACATTTCTTTTGACAATCTTTTACGATTATTTAAAAATAATTTGTATAATTACCGTAGGCTGCAACTGGAGAATGCTTATCTTAATGCCTGTATTCTTAAAGATATTGTACTAAAAGGGCTCAGAATGTTTAGATTTCCAAGTTGTGTCTTTGCAGGTTCAGATGTTTATAATGAGCTTATGGCCATGTTTAATAAAAATGGTATAGATTTGCTGCATGTTATCAGGGGAAAATAATTTGTGGATGTTTAATGTTTTGACTAAAATGGATGAAATGAATCTAAAGTTCTTTTTGAATAGTTTATCTCAGGAATGTACCCATAGTTACAATAATGTTTTGAAGGAAGTTAAAGATGCTTTGAAACCTTTGAAATTAAGAAAAGAAATGTTTACGTGATTTAAATGCATATTCAAATTCTGTTGCCTACCCAGCCCCCAAGGTCCCTAATATCTGGCCTGGTTCTAGGAGGATTTGATACACAGGTTGTTAATGCCAGTTCTCCATTAGAAGTGAATCAAGGGGGGAAATAATTTGGGCAGTAATACAGGGGCTTCAGTTATTAGTTCCTCTCCTTTTTTGGAGCAGTTACTTCTGAATGAGTTGCAGAATGGAGGCTTGGAAGTTGCTCCAGAACAAGGGAAGCCAAGGATGAGAGACAGGGGAATAGCGAGATTCCAGAGTTATTGAATGTTTCAAATGTAATTAGTGAAGTTTCACCATGTGTTTTTGTGAGAAATGGTGTTTAACTATTCTCAACATTTTTTGAATGAAGCTGATTTCACATTATTTGAAAAAGGTTTTTTTTTTGTACCACACAGGAATTTTAACTTTGCTGATGTCATTTTGGAATTAAAGCTTTTTGTACGTAAATTGAACTTGGCAGTATTTTTTAATAAAAAACAAAGTTCAGATGTTTGTAATACTGTGGTATTGGATACACAGGCAAGGAATATGGAACCAAATGTTGTTACAAAAAAGAGGAGTGTTTTCATCCCCCCTTATTCCCATTGACCAGTGCCTATGAAGCCTTGTGTAGAAGGGAATTGTTCAACCTTTATAATTCAAACAGATTTAAAATGGATATTTCTAACTTAACGGATAGAGAACAAGAAGCCCGTGACTTTTTTCTAACAATTTTGAGTTTCGAGTGATGAAGCCTGATAAGGGGGGGGGGTGGGGTTGTACTTATGGATTTCTTGGATTATTCCAATAGAATGCAGACCTTACTACTTGATGAAACTAAATATGAGGTAGTCTCATTAAATTTGATTTATGTGTGTCAACATAAGATAGATGTGTTTTTGAGGACGAATTTGTCTAGAGAAGTCATCAAACAGGAAGGTTTTGATTATTTATCTATTTTATGTACAATTATTCCTGTTATGTTCGGTCTGCCCAAGGTCCATAAGGACACCAGGAACCCCCCCCCCCTTTTGACAATCTTTACGACTATTTAAAAATAATTTGTATAATTACCGTAGGCTGCAACTGGAGAATGCTTATCTTAATGCCTTTATTCTTAAAGATATTGTACTAAAAGGGCTCAGAATGTTTAGATTTCCAAGTGGTGTCTTTGCAGGTTCAGATGTTTATAATGAGCTTATGGCCATGTTTAATAAAAATGGTATAGATTTGCTGCATGTTATCAGGGGAAAATAATTTGCGGATGGCTGTTTTCACTAAAATGGATGAAATGAATCAAAAGTTCTTTTTGAATAGTTTATCTCAGGAATGTACCCGTAGTTACAATAATGTTTTGAAGGAAGTTAAAGATGCTTTGAAACCTTTGAAATTAAGAAAAGAAATGTTTACGTGATTTAAATGCGTATTCAAATTCTGTTGCCTACCCAGCCCCCAAGGACACTAATAACTGGCCTGGTTCTAGGAGGATTTGATACACAGGTTGTTAATGCCAGTTCTCCATTAGAAGTGAATCAAGGGGGGAAATAATTTGGGCAGTAATACAGGGGCTTCAGTTATTAGTTCCTCTCCTTTTTTGGAGCAGTTACTTCTGAGCGAGTTGCAGAATGGAGGCTTGGAAGTTGCTCCAGAACAAGGGAAGCCAAGGATGAGAGACAGGGGAATAGGGAGATTCCAGAGGTATTGAATGTTTCAAATGTAATTAGTGAAGTTTCGCCATGTGTTTTTGTGAGAAATGGTGTTTAACTATTCTCAACATTTTTTGAATGAAGCTGATTTCACATTATTTGAAAAAGGTTTTTCTTTTGTACCACACAGGAATTTTAACTTTGCTGATGTCATTTTGGAATTAAAGCTTTTTGTACGTAAATTGAACTTGGCAGTATTTTTTAATAAAAAACAAAGTTCAGATGTTTGTAATACTGTTGCCCATTGACCAGTGCCTATGAAGCCTTGTGTAGAAGGGAATTGTTCAACCTTTATAATTCAAACAGATTTAAAATGGATATTTCTAACTTAACGGATAGAGAACAAGAAGCCCTTGACTTTTTTTCTAACAATTTTGAGTTTCGAGTGATGAAGCCTGATAAGGGGGGGGTGGGGTTGTACTTATGGATTTCTTGGATTATTCCAATAGAATGCAGACCTTACTACTTGATGAAACTAAATATGAGGTAGTCTCATTAAATTTGATTCCTATGCGTCAACATAAGATAGATGTGTTTTTGAGGACAAATTTGTTTAGACGGGTCATCAAACAGGAAGGTTTTGATTATTTATCTATTTTACGTACAATTATTCCTGTTATGTTCGGTCTGCCCAAGGTCCATAAGGACACCAGAACCCCCCCCCCCCCACATGGGACCAGTTGTATCAACCAGGAATTCTAAGACATTCCCTTTAGCTAGTTACTTCGAAAAGAAACTGAATAACATTCTTGGTGAATATAAGTATATTTTTAAAGATTCTTGGGATTCTTTATGTCATTTCCCATGTAATGTTCAAGAAGGGGATGCCATTTTTTGTTGTGTAGATGTTCAAGAGCTTTATGGCTGTATACCCTTTGAAGTTGGTCTAGATTGGTTCAGGAATGGGTTTACGCTGTTAAAT
>NC_056747.1:74381879-74386879 GCF_019279795.1 Protopterus annectens | reverse complement strand
CTGAACCTCTGTCAAGCAGAGCCAATGAAGTGATCACATGGGGTGTATTTTCTGTTAACCATCCACTTGTCAAGGTTTCTCTTGAAGAGTGTTAGTGAGGGGCTGTGCCTGATGTAATTTGGAATTTTGTTCCAAATCATGGAGAGTCTCTGTGTCAGGAATCTATCCCTCCAGCATGTTCTATGTATTGTTGGGGCAAGGTTTAGCTCACTAGAGTGTGTGGCTCGCAGTGACTTGGATTTCTTTAGCTGGAGCATGTCCATCAATTCTGAGTTGGACATGGCTTTGTAAGTCAGGCAGAGATCACCTCTGAGTAAGCGATATGCCACTGAGTACAGCCGGAGTTTTTTCAGTCGGGCTACATAGGACATATGTTTGAGACCAGTAATCCTCTTGTTGAGGTACGTTTGTGGTCTTTCCAGCTGTTGGAAGTGTCTTGTGAGGTACATCCCAAATGGGGCATTTTACTCTATGATGGATTTAATGAGTGACAAGTAGAGGGGCACTATAACCTCTTTATTTCTAGATGCAAACCCTTTAGTAATTAGATGGGCCACATAGAAGGAACTACTTTGGTAATATGATTGTCAAAGGAGAGATTACTATCTACCTGGGTCCCCAGATCTCTTATTACCTCTTCTGTGTTAAGGGGGCTGCCACCTCTGTGATAATTTGTGGGTGTTTTGTTTTTCCCAAACGAGATGACTATGCATTTTGTGGCATTTAGCTTGAGGCCATGACTTTGACACCAGGTGTCCGTCTCATTAAGGCCCTTTTGGAGGATGTCCGTGTCAGCCGGAAAGTCAAATATGACTCCCAGTTTGCAGTCATCAGTGAACTTGGTTAGCCATAGTCCTCCTGTGTTTGCCTGTACTTCTGAGAAGTATATGCCAAACAGTAGGGGTCCCAGGACCAAGCCTTGCCAGACACCACTTGTGACGGGTTTAGAGTCTGACCTGGAGCCCGCTATTCTTACCGTGTGAGTTCTGTCTGTAAGCCAGTTGGCAACCCATCTCATGACGTAGGGGTTTATGTTCAGGCTGGTGAGTTTTTCTGTAATACCTGAGTGGGGAATGCTGTGGAAAGCCTTGGCAAGGTCAAGGTAGGCTGTGTGAACCACCTTTCCCTCATCTATGGTCTTGGTGACTGTCTCAAAGAAGTCAACCAGGTGTAGTAGGCATGATTTGCCCTTAAAGCCAAACTGGGTCGGATCAAGTGTTTGTAGGTTCCCAATGTCTTTGTTAATGAGTTCCATGATGAGGTGCTCCATAGCCTTGCAGACCAGGCTAGTCAGGCTTATGGGGCAATAGTAACAAGGGTCAGTTGTGGCCCCTCCTTTGTGAAGAGGAATAACCGTTGCAGTGCGCCATTCTATGGGCATGTAGCCTGTGGAGAGGCTGAGGTCAAACAGTGTGTTTAGGTGGGCGGTTAGTTCGTTCTGTAGTTCATGCAAGATGCAGCCTGGGACACCATCTGGTTCCTTTGACGCTGTGTATTTGGCTTTTGAAAGGGCTGTTTTCACCTGTGTGTGTTATTTTTGGGACACTACACTTTTCCGGTATTGTTGTGGGGCCTTTTGGAGGTGAAAGGGGGGGTGAAGTTTGCACTGAATCTAACTGCCAGGATGTTGGCTTTATCAGTAGGTTCAGTATATTTTGTGCTATTTTGCACTAGTTCAGTGCATATCTGTGAGATGCCACTTAGATTCTTAACATAGCTAAAGTAGGCTTTATGGTTATCTTTTGAATCCTTGGCTATTTTTCTTTTGAAGTTAGCCTTGGATGATTTCATGAGGGACCTCAGTTTCTTACTGATACATATCAGGGATGTCTTTCCTTCTTGGGATTTGCTTTTTTTCTGAACTTGTTTCCTCCTTCTATTGTATAGCCTGTTTCCTTCTCTTAGAGGAGTGAGTCTTGGTTTTGCTAGGGATGGCACAATCCATGCAGCCTTCTAGGTGCTCATAGAGTGCATTTGTAAAGGTTTCTGCATCTTGGGCAGCGTTATCCTTTAGCGTGGGGGCTGTGAAACTTACCATCTCTGTCTTAAGTAAGGTGAAGTTTGCTTTAGAAAAGTTTTTTACTGTGGTTTCCTTAGTTGGGGGTGGTGGTGGGGTGTGGACATCCAGAGTGATTAGTTTATGGTCTGATCTAACCAGTGACAGGTTGACCTCCGGTGTGGAATATCTGTCGCCCATGTTGGTGAGGACCAGGTCCAATATGTTTTCACCTCTGGTAGGGGAGTTTACTAGCTGATCCAGGGCATTTGAGTTGATGAATTTCAGTAACCGCTGGGCCTGGGAATTTGTACTCGAGTAGTTTTCCCAGTGAATGGTAGACTAATTGAAATCACACAATATCAGGGTGTTTGGTAGGACCTTCATGTTTTCCATTGTCTTCAAAAAGGTGGAGTGGTGGTCCTGGGTCATGGAGGGTGATCTGTAGCAGGCCACAATTTGCACTGCATATTTGCCCAATGTTAGTTGTACATGGATGATCTCAGAGGTATCATGCTGTGCCACTAACCTGGAGGTGTAGGTATCCTTGATGAATATGGATATACCCCCTCCTTTTGTGTTTCGGTCCATGTTCTGTGGCAAAGGTGGATGAGTTTAAATACTTGGGATCAGTAGTTCAGAGTAATGGTGAGTGTGGAAGAGAGGTGAAGAAGAGAGTACAGGCAGGATGCATTGGGTGGAGAAGAGTGTCAGGAGTGATTTGTGACAGACGAGTACCAGTAAGAGTGAAATGGAAGGTCTGCAAGAGGGTAGTGAGACCAGCTATGTTATATGGGTTGGAGACAGTGGCATTGACAAGCAGGAGTTAGAGCTGGATGTGGCAGAGTTAAAGATGTTAAGATTTGCACTGGGTGTGACGAAGGTGGACAGGATTAAGAATAAGTATTTTAGAGGGTCAGCCCAGGTTGGAAGGTTTGGAGACAAAGCCACAGAGGCAAGATTACATTGGTTTGGACATGTGCTGAGGAGGGATGTTGAGTATATTGGGAAAAAGATGCTAAGGATGAAGGTACCAGGTAACAGGAAAAGAGGAAGGTCTAAGATAAGGTTTATGGATGTGGCGAGAGAGGATATGCAGGTGGTTGGTGTGACAGAGCAAGATGCAGAGGATAAGAAGAAATGGAAACAGATGATCCTCTGTGGCGACCCCTAATGGAAACAGCTGAAAGAATATGATTGATAAATAAATATATATATATATATATATATATATATATATGTGTGTGTGTGTGTGTGTGTGTGTGTGTGTGTGTGTGTGTGTGTGTGTGTGTGTGTGTGTGTATATATATATATATATATATATATATATATATATATATATTTACATATGTATGTGTCCTCCTGTGACTCCTGTCCATTAATGATTGGCAATATATTTTTACGGTGCCGAGGTGCTAGCTCAATGCACAACCTTCAACGAAGGCACGCCCATTCTACGCATGTCTTTCGAATGCCACTCGACCATGGGGAGGACATGCAGACTCCACACAGAAGGCGCTCCAGACGAGAATCGAACAGGAGAGCCTCTTGCTGTGAGGCAACAACACTAACACTGCACCATCGCATATATATATATATATATATATATATATATATATATATAGACAATCGACAAAAAAACTACGATTACTGGAGAAAGAACACAGCATCTCCGTGGAGGAATACATGTTCATGACAGTACCCCACCCCAACCTGGGCAAACTCTTTGGTATCCCGAAGATCCACAAAAACACAGAGGATCCTCCATTTAGACTAATAGTATCCAATGTATGCACCAAAACAGAAAAAATATCGGAATTTGTTGACCACCTCTTAAACCCACTGGTGCAATCCACTAGATTCTACCTGAAAGATTCCTGGCACTTTCTCAACGAACTATCCATGGCACAACTGGAGTCCCCCAACTGCCTGCTAGTCACTCTGGATGTTACCTCTCTCTACACAAACATCCCCCACCAGGAAGGGTTGGCAGCACTAAGACTGTTCCTGTCCAAATATACTCACTTCACCCCAGCCAAAATTCACACAGTATGTGAATTAACAGCCATTGTTCTCTGCAACAGTTTCTTCCATTTCAACACTAATATTTTTAAACAAGTAAAAGGTGTTGCGATGGGAATGAAACTAGCTCCAGCCTTTGCCAATCTAGTACTGAGACCTGGGAACTTGAAACACTCGTGCACCTCTCCGGGTTCAGTAAAATAAGTCTATACCACCGTTATATAGATGACTTGTTTTTTATTTGGAACGGACCCAAAGAAGAGCTGACCATCTTCCTACAAGCCCTCTCGGACAGCATACCCTACTTGGATTTTGTCATGTCTGGTTGTGGTTCAAGCATAGCTTTCCTGGATACCCTCATCTTGATCGACGGACCTAATAATTCCCTGGTATCCAACATTTACAGGAAGGAGACCTATAGAAACAATTTCCTGGACTTCAGAAGCCAGCACCCATTCTTTATGAAAAAGAATGTGGTGTGTGGCCAATTCATCAGATTGTCCAGGCTCATCAGCAATGACTCCACCTTCCTACAGGAGTCCGAATTCCTGTCTCTTATGTTCCAGGAGAGACACTACCCAGCACAATTGGTGAGCTCGATACTCCAAGAAGTCACCAAAGACAGGCACAATAAGTTTAAACCCATCCTAACATATGGGTTCACCTATCATACTGTTAATACCCAAAAGGCAGACAAATCTCATAGCTTCCCAGTCCCCATCTGCAGGGACATGAAAAATATCAAACAAATCATGTCTGCACACTGGGACATTATCTCCATGGACAAGGAACTTAAGTTTTCCTTGGGAGTATCTCCCGCCTTCTGCTACAAAAAAAACTAAAATTCTTCATGCATCATTCAAGATCAGAGACACACATTGCTTCTTTTGGACAACAGCAGCATAACCACAGCCCCCAAAGGGATGTTCACCTGCAGCAATTGTATGTCTTGCAAACACATCTTGGTGGAGCAAGAATTCAT